>NC_048232.1:419349-522788 GCF_002007445.2 Ailuropoda melanoleuca | reverse complement strand
TGTGTGTGTGTGTGTGTGTGTGTGTGTGTAACGGTTTTGTGAGGGCGGGGAGCCAGAAAGTATATTCATTCGTGCCAATTTTCATCAGCAGGGAGGAGCTAATGTTGACTTTATGTTTTCCTTTTTAACACACTCAGGGCAAGGAAGGGATAAACGTGGGGGCTATGGCGTGGTGTTAACGGCCTTTTCAGCCCTACATTGATGGGCATTTTTCTATTTTTCTGCTTCAAATTTGGGGTTCTGCAGGGTATTGTAATGTTCTGTAATGTGAAGCGGTCCCGTGGGAGGAGAGGAGGCTGTTTCCTGGACTCTGTGTGCTTAGCAGACACTATTCTGGCTGGTGGAAGGCGATGAGGGCTTTGCTAACACCTCAGAGGACCCGAAGGCAGGGGATACGGTGCGGTACCCAGCTGGGGACAGTATTTAGATTTAAACTGCTGGATAAAGTGTGCGGTGTGGGCAGCTGCCTCGAGGGGATGGACTCTCCATTGGAAAATATTTGCCCAAGTTCTGTGATTTTTGTTGGTGTGCAGATGGGGTTCCTCCTCGCTGTGAGGCCGTCTTGGTCCTAGCTGCATGTTGTATTCTTGTGTTCCTTATGGCACCCCAACATTCATGCTTTACCTCCAAACACTTTTGCTGTGTCCTCATTACATGGACAGTAAGTGTCCATACCCCATCTGTGTTACGGAAGTGGGAAGCCATCTGAACTCAACAGGACTGCAGCCCCTTCCCCGGTCAGCCTGGACATCAGCTCACAGTTGCTCCAGGAGTCTGGGACAGTGCTAAGGATGTGTGTCCTGGCCCCATGCTGCAGGAACTGGGGGCACACTTACCTGTTCGGTGACACTGGCCTGTCACCAACCATCTGTCTTGGAGAGTGAGTAATATGTTCCACTAGCCAGAGCTTGGCAAAACCACGTTAGACCAAGGTATGCTCGGTGTGGTTCCCCATGAACACCTTCCGTCTGTACAGATGTTTAAAAAGGGCTTAATGAGTTTCTTATTGAGTGTCTGGGCAGAGAAAAGGGTATGTGTTTGCATGTGGGAAGTACATTATTGTTTTTCTCTCTGTGCAAACCCGATAGACCTGGGCCGAATGCTAAAGAATGAAACAATCAGAAGGTTGGCTCATTGGCCCGTCCAGGCCCCCCCGCCCCCCGCCCTGCTGCCCCCGCAGGTTAGCTGTGTCATCTTTGACTTGCTTTGTCCATGCTGAGTTGATGGAGCGTTCTTTAAGGTTATTTGGAATTTCAGGTCTTGTAACCACATAGCATAGTTTTACTGGCTTAAATTAGATGAATCAACTTGTTTTTCCGTGTTGCTTCGGAGAGGAAGCCTGAGATTGGAAGGATCAGAAATCTCTCTTTACACTGTGGAGCTTAAAAATCCCCAGCATATTCCCTTGCAAAGTGAAAAGTTAAAACAGCTTTTATCACATTTTATCCTCAGTCATGATTCATGTGGAGAGAATTCTTTAAATCAGCCTTCATCGTTTTATGACAATATCAGAAACTATTGTGGAAGCAGGTGGGATTTCCGGTGCTTCGTTCCTTCGAAGGAGGGTGGAAAAGCAGTTGCATTTGAAGCACATGATACAGGTTGAGAAAGCAGACCAGACTATTCCTCGGAGTTCCTGTGTGGCCTGTACGCCGTTGGCTGATGGTGGTCTGTGCTGCATGTCACATGCCCTGGTGCAGTTGGGTTCGTACTTTCTGTTGCAGATCCTGGTGTTGTATTGTGCTGGTGGGTCATCGTTTGGGAAAGGGTTGCCGGTTGACTTCTTAGCTGCGGAACTCCGATTTTTACTTCCTGCTCTGCTGGTTGCCTCCTTTTTTCTTTGCTCTGTCTGTGACTAGCCTGTGCTTCCCTCACTGGGGAAAGCCTCTTGCTGCGAAGCAACGTTGTCAGCAAAGTGCGGGAGCTTTCTGCGGGGAGATGTGGCAGGCAGCCCCTCCCATGGGCGCTGACAGCCTCAGTCCACATGTATGGATCCAGTCGGTGGTGTGGGGCCGGGATTGTCGGTCTGGGGTGCACAGACTTGGGGCTGGACGCAGGGTGCCAGGTGGAGCGGCCGTGGCTCATTTGCCACACTCTTTTCCCTGAAGCATTTCTTCTTTTCCTGACATTTTTGCCTTTTGGAATTGTGCGTTTTCCTTTTTGGCTTTAGGAAAACCCCCAAATAATTTTATTAATGGGTAAATAAACATTTTTTTTTGACTTAAGGAAAAACTATAAGTGGAAAACATCAAGCAGAGTAGANGCCTTTTGGAATTGTGCGTTTTCCTTTTTGGCTTTAGGAAAACCCCCAAATAATTTCATTAATGGGTAAATAAACATTTTTTTTTGACTTAAGGAAAAACTATAAGTGGAAAACATCAAGCAGAGTAGAGAAGAAACAGAAAACTTAAAAAAGACTCATGTCTAAAATTTCAGTTGTTGATTGAAATTTAGGAGCAAGTTTCTGTTAACTGGCGGGTGGTTTTGTGGGCTGTGCGGACCCACTGCCCTTCTCTCACCCAGGAGGGGCTCAAGTCTTATTTTGGTAGAACTTAGGGAAGCCGCCGCCTGGTGATACAGCCTGTGAAAATTGTTTGGTGTTTGTGGAAGTCTTTTTACGAAATAGATGCCACGTTTTACGTTTTGTGGTTTTTGTTAGTACGTCTGCTCGCTTCCTAACTTTTGCTCATGGGGGTTTTTCAGTTCATGCTCTGCTTTGCTAATTAGCATACCAAATTACTTCAGCTAATGTTATGATCTGTGGCGGAGTCTGGCCGAGCACTGTCTCCGTGAGTGAGCGCCTGCTACAGGAAGCTAACCTGATGCTGGGTTTTTGTGTTGGTCAAGGGGCCAGTGCCGACGAGCAGTTCACACGCGCATTCCTGACCCCACAGAGTAAAATGGGAAAGAGGTGGCCAGTTGGAATGTTTGTAGATTTTCAGGGCTGTTGGGAATGAGATAACAGATACACGGAGCTCTAGAACTAGGGTCCCGCCCCTGTGTTCTCGGAGGGCTTGTTGCTGCAGATCTCGGTGTCCTGTGGGCCGCTTCCAAAGTCAGTAAGCCCCAGCCGTAGCTAACACAGCCCACTGTGTGTGGACGTCATCCTCACTGAAAGGACATGGTTGACTCTGGAAAACAAGTGTGTGAAAAAAATGTTTTCTTGCAGTTGCTCATTAATAATTTGTTATGATTGGAGAGGAGGAAGGGAAGGGGTCAGAGGTTCGGGGAGAGAGCTGGGACCCCTCCACCTGGAATCAGACCTCAGGACTGGGGACAGAATTTGTGCGTTACATCCATCCCAGAGTTGTCAAATAGCAGGAAGTATTGTGAATGAAATGGAATACTTGGCACAGTGGACGTAAAATATTGTTACCTGCATTAAGAAAAATATTTACAAAATGGCAGCATCGATATGTGTGGGATTTGAAGCGTGTGGACATGAATTATAAGAGTTCTTCAGAGTTAGGAAAATAGTTAAATTTAAATGTTCTTTTCTCGATGAGTAAATATAGATGTCAAATTTAGCCAGGAAGCCAGGAGAGTAAACACACATTAAAGGCACAGATCTGTAAAATGGTTCCAAGTGCTCGTAAGATATTTGCAACGCTGTAGTTATGCTTAGATCTGAGCTTTACGGGGTCAAAGCGGTAACAATGACTCTATTTTGTTTTATGCTGGGCCCACTGGTTTTATACTCTTGTTATGGGTTGGACTACAAGCTGTTCGGTGTTGTGAGTCACTTTCTGCCTTCCTCATCCCAGCCTTTTTCAAATGGGTTGTCTCTTTTTTTAGAGCTGGTTTATTTTTTTTTTTTTAAGCAGTGATTTATGGGATGAGTTGTAGCATTTTTCTGACTTGTAAAGAGAGTGTCTTGGATAATCTCCGTTTTGATGTCATATATATAGACTGACTCACCAGTTCAGATCCTAGTCATATTATTAAAGATCGTTTCCAGTTCTCGTCATAACTGCTCGAGCACCCTGAAAAAAATCAAGTTCTGGGCTGCAGTTACTTGACTTAGTTTTGCGTATCGCTGTTTATCCTGGGAATTGGGGACATCTTATCTGTTGTAACAGGCAAGGCACCTTGGGTGATGTGATAGGTTTCTGGCCACTTCTTATCGGGCTGGCACTCTTCTCACGTTCCAGTTCCTCCTTCTCTATACCTCTACTCTCAAGGTTGTCCACTTTAGTTCTTTGTTTGTGATTTGTGTGTGTGTGTGCGCATGCACCCCATTCGGCGGTGACCTATTGTTACCCGTGCCCTGTTCTTTTCTGCTAAGAAGGTCAAAAACTTGTCACGTCTCAAAAGAAGTAATTGCATGCATTTGTTCGTGATGGTGATAAATGGTGCTCTCCAAGAGGAGACGCTGAGTGGGAATCCCAGCTGCTGTGGGGCAAGATATCCGCGTCAACATGCCAAAGGACAGTGTTCGTCCTCTCCAACCATGCATATACCGTGCTGCTTTCTTGGGGACCCAGCGGGGGTTATTAATTTTAATAAGCCCCTGAGACAAATAAAGTGGAAAAATGCTAAGATATGGAGTTGTAAAAATTAAAATTATAGCAAGCAGTCCCTTTCGGGGGAGAAGGGTTGCTGTTTGGTTTTGTGGCTGAATATCTTGGATAGTAAAATGGGCTGTCTATGCTGTGTGCATTACAGATCGAGACAGTTCCTTACTAAAGGGCTTTGTACAGTGGGTATTAAAAATCAGGGAAAAAGAAAGACTAAACTATCCAAGATAATGAGAAATGAAGGGATTCTGTGATTGATACTAGGTTAGGAATGTATCTTTTTCTTCTGGGCTGCTGGTTTTAAATCATGTGTTTGCTGAGTGGGTTGGAAATCTGTTTGTGTCCTAATGAGATTGAAGCCCGTGGGCTAGATCCGAACTAGTCTGTCAGCACCAGAGAGAGGATTCATTACGTTTTTATTCACAACTATGAACAACTAATTTTTTTTCTTTACTGAATTATCTGGTTAGTCAGGTCATTTAATAATTTAATAATAATACATTTAATAATTTAAACGTAATTTAAAAGTCACGTGCACACGTACCACCTCCTCTGCCTGGGCGACCTCGGATACACCTGGCTCCGGGCTGAGCCTCTGGTTGAGGAGGAAGGCGTTCACAGGTGTGGCTTCTCCTCTGAGAAACTTGATTCCCCAATCACAGGAATGATTCTCCTCGGGTTCTGGCCCAGTGTCGTACAAACGTAGCTTGCCCTCTGCGAGGAGTTCATAAGGCAAATAGAAGCTGGGGGAGGGGCAGGCCCACACGCCCCCGGTTTCCTTAGCCAGCGCACGCCTGTCGCCTCGTTTTGACACAGAGCCACACTCCTTGACGTCGTCACTCAGGAAAACATGAGTGTCTATTTTGAATCCTTGTGTTCCCTGTTCCCCTTTCTCGCCAAGCTGAAATTCCCTTCCCCACAAAGATGAAGTTGGCATGGATTCACCCTGACAGTCTAAGGAAGTATCAAGAGATACTTCCTGGGAAAAATCGATTTTGTAGGCCATTTTACCTGAAATGAAAATGGAAATGTAAACTGTGTTATTAATCAACCTCACTGGGAGGCTCTGAGTCTTCTTTATGAATAAACTAATACAAACAGGGATTATTTCTTATACTGCGAGTAGAGCACGGCCAGTTAGTGTTACAGTTCCCCAAATGCCAACAAAATGTAGCTTACAAATCCTCACGGAAGGATGTCAGGTATATTTGAAAGCAGTTGCAGGGGCGCCTGGGTGGTGCAGTCTTTAAGCGTCTGCCTTCGGCTCAGGGCGTGATCCCGGCGTTCTGGGATCGAGCCCCACGTCAGGCTCCTCCGCTATGAGCCTGCTTCTTCCTCTCCCACTCCCCCTGCTTGTGTTCCCTCTCTCACTGGCCGTCTCTATCTCTGTCAAATAAATAAATAAAATCTTTAAAAAAAAAATAAAAGCAGTTGCAAAGCCTGTAATGTCAGGGGAAGGGAAGAGATGAAACATTGTAGTTGGCCTGATGCTTCAGAAAGGACAGTTTCCCTGAGCAGCTGTCAGTTTGAGGGGGCTGGGTTTTAGTACAGTGGGAACTGAAAGCACAAAATTCCATTTTTAACTTGTGGATGACCTCCTTCTTGCTTCCTGAATCTCTTTGGATGTTTTTCTAAATCCTATTTGCAGGGAATTGTGGGAGGATCTTGAGGTTTCTCTGGACTAAACGTGAGTCTGTCCATTGAGAAGAGCTCTTCCTGGTCTCTGTGCATCTGGGGAGTAGATGGGGGCCTTGCTGGCTCCACCACTCACAGCACCATCATGGGTGAGCTAGCTGGGCTCCCCAACCTCCGTTTCCTCAGCTGTCAGATGGAGCTACTAACCCTACCTCCAGGGTAGTATTGAGATCAACGAGGTGATGTCCTGACGTCTGCTTGGTAAGCACTCAGCTCCGCCCTTTCTCTGCCAGGTGTGTCCACTGGGACAGAGCTCCTGGTGCTTCCTATCCCTGGCCTTCCGTGCGACTGAGTTTATTCAGGTCGGAGAAGCACGTCCTGTTTGGTGTCTGGCCCAGGTGTACCTGGGAAGCCCATCGTATATAATTTATAGTCCTGCCGCATCTTCTGGACCTTGTTGGGCTTCCAGTTGGAGTCATTCCCAGAGCTTCCTGGAGGAGTGGCCAGGACCTGCTCACTGAGGCTCAGAATTCACTGGCTGTGACTCTGGGGGTATGTGTGTTCCTCAGCCTTCAGTGTGTGGGGAGATGCTGGGCCGAGTACCGCCTGTCATCACGCCCCGTGTCTGGTGATACATGAACGTGGATGTCGTCTGACGGGATCCACAGGTGGGGTCCTGGGAGCCCGGGGCAGGTCTGAGAGGCCAGGCCACCCTCAGCATTCGGAGCTTGGTGTTGGGTACGGGCAGGGGCTTGTTCAACACCCCGGGCTTTGTCCTTCACGGTGACGTCCGTGACACTCTGGGGCGTTACCCTTTGCGCTCACCCTGCCAGTCACCCGAGGTGAGGGCCTCTTCAGTTTGTGAATGTGAGTGGGATCTTTTCCTTGTGGGCTTTCGTAAGCTGCTTTATTTTTTATTTGATTACTTTTTAAAGATTTATGTATTTTAGAGAGGGAGCGAGTGAGAACACATGTGAGCAGGGGCAGGAGGGGCAGAGGGAGAGATAACCTCCAGCCGACTCTGTGCGGAGCTCTGGCCGCCCACAGCCCAACCTCACAACCCTGAGATCGTAACCTGAGCCAAAACCTAGTGTTGGCTGCTGGGCTGTCTGCACCAACCAGGCGCCCCATAAGCTTTTTTATTTTTTATTTTTATTTTTTTTTAAAGATTTTATTTATTTATGCAACAGAGATAGAGACAGCCAGCGAGAGAGGGAACACAAGCAGGGGGAGTGGGAGAGGAAGAAGCAGGCTCCTAGCGGAGGAGCCTGATGTGGGGCTCGACCCGATAACGCCGGGATCACGCCCTGAGCCAAAGGCAGACGCTTAACCGCTGTGCCACCCAGGCGCCCCCATAAGCTTCTTTTAAAACAGAAAGCAGCAATAGGGGTTTGAAGCTCCGCCCCCCCACCCGCACCCTGTGGACTTAATGGTTTTGCAGAAATTATGGCTTCAATTACGTATCCTAACTATTTAAAAGTAACGTGAAATAATGAGGCGGAGATGGACTTCATGCTAGATTCTTAAGTGAGCGTTAACAGGCTTCAGAGCCACTTTTGTTCTTACTTATTTTGGCAAATATAATGGATGCTTAAAAGCTGTTGAGATTTGCTGATATAAAGTAGTCTTTAAGGAGCTATTTAAGCAAGAGCATGATTGGATTAAATTTAAGTCATTAAAATATACACATTTAAAACTCAGGAAATAGCCCATCCGCTTGCCAGGATTGAAACTTTGTTCCTAATGCGCATTGTAACGTACCTCTCCGGCCACAAGCTGCTGTCCTCGGGCTGTCTCATGTCAGGAAATTCTGTGAAAATAAGACTTGCTGGGTGGGTGGATTGGTGTTTCATTTTGCTTTTAGTGCAGGCGAATCCAGTCTGGCTGTGATGGCTACACTCTCCCCGTGGACCACAACGGGCCACGGGCCACCTGACTACTAGCAATTGGGGTTCTTTTGCTGTTGATAGCAGCATCCAGACTTTGAGCTATTTCTCACTTATTGGTACACAAATTAATATGAAAAGTAAGTAGAATTTGCTTTTCTTTCCTTCCCCTGTAAATGGGATGAATCATTATTTAGATCCCCTACTACTGAGGGATTTATAGTGACCGTTGGTAATTTAGAATGTCTTCCCTTTTATTAGGAAGATTTGGCCCTTAATTTTGTTTCCTTGATGACTTGTTTAGTGTTTGGCACAAATAGGATTCTGGATGAAATCTGCCCTTGATGGAAAGTGTGTAAGTCAGAGGGGCTCTCTGGAAGTGTTGTAGTCCGTTCTGTCTCCTGTGAATGGCGAAGAGCAAGGCGTTGGGGAGGGAATACACACAGAGGATGGCCAGGGTGGGCGTCTTCCTTGGCCTGTGGGCAGCTGACCCGGCTGCTGGTTGGGAATGCTCACCGGAGCTGGGATGCTCACGAGGCTGGCTGCGTCAGTGGGATCGGTTTTGGTGACCGTGGTGTGTTCCTGAGGGGTCGTGTCGGATGGGGAGCAGTGTTCGGAAGACCAGCATTCCTGGAAACTAAGATACAAAGTAAACCTTATAATTGCATGCTCCCTTGTCGCTTTCATGTTGATCTTTTTTAGTCTTTTTAAATTATTTTCTAAGGAGATGACATCCTCTTTGAACAGATGAGGAGACTGGATTTCAAATGGTTTGAAACTCATTACTACCATTAGAGCCTCGGTTTCCTGACGGTGTTCCATATCCTAGACCGTGTGGCTGCTTTCTTTTGAACCACGCCTGCGGATCCAGCCTTTCATCTGGGCTCCTTTTGAGACCAGCACTGGGAGCTCTGTGGCAGCCGTGGGCGCTCTCGGGAGGGCGAGCAGCACGTCCCGGGAAGACGCTCCCTTCCCTTCACTTGGTTGTAATGGGGGTGAAGCTTGTGCCTTGCATTCTCTTAGCTGGCTGCCTCGGGAGCTTTACATTTAAAATCTGATCTGTCATCTGGGGTGGATACGTGGGAGTCCATTATACAGCTCTTCACATTTTCTGTATGTTCGAAACTCATTTCTCATGGAAGGTAAACAGAAACTGCGGCCCCTTTGGGCTAACTTTTCTGTACAGCATCCTTTAGAATCGGGAGGCTGGGTGGTATGGTTTTATCAGAAATCTTCATCGTTTTGGTTAAGAGACAATGCTGTTAATTCTTGGTTGTGTTTCTGGGAAAAACATTCTAAATGAGGTTCCCGGAATAGCTTCTTCAGCGTCTCTACAAGGGAAGGCTGACCTCTCAGAGCTTCCCCAGTACTTACCAGGATGATGGTGGCTGTGTTTAAGCAGCTACCCGTCACGTAGGAGGCAATCAATTTTTGGTTTTATGTAGAGTGCTTTTATTCCAAGTGAAGTGCCCGTTCTGATCTCCAGTTCTTACAGGGATGAGGGCCACATCGAATGAACCATGCTTTTCTCTGTCCCCAGAGAGCTGGAGTCTTGTCAGTAGGCACAGACGCTGCAAAATCTGGGCTTCAAATTGGATGTTGCAAATGGACCTCTTTTTTTCTTAATGCGGACAGTCTCCCCATCCGTGGTGAAGGTGCTTACGTGTATTTCTAGCCACCGCTGCCCCACTGCTCACTGTGTGCTAAGCATTGCATTAGTGTCTCCATATATTACGTTTCCAGGACTTATAACCTAAGTTAAGTTACGTGTGTCTCCTAACAAGGAAACCTGCTCCGAGAGCTTGCCCAGGGCCACACGGCTGAGTGTGAGCTCCGAGCAGCCTGCTTTGCCCGGGAAGCTCTTGCTGACGCCGCTCTGACACCTGCTTCCCCTCACTGCTGCCCCAGCTTGAGGCCTGCCCTCATGAAGTACGTTAATCCAGCCCAAAAGTAGAATTTTTAGAAAGGTGCCAAGTTTCATAGTGAATGTGATTTTTTTTTTAAACCTATTTATTTCCATATACCCTAAATATTTTTTCCACCTGATGTAACAGTTATGAGCTATTACTGGTACAGAGTTCTTCGAAGGGTATTTTAGGAATCTAGTTTCTAACATCCTTTATTTTCATAACTATAATCTGCTTAATAAAGTCGTCAGGATGTGGCTTTCTTTTGTTATCCTATTTTTAGTTTTCAATCCTTGAGAGGAAGCTATTTGGTGGTTACTCATAACCATGAAGAGAATCTAGTGATTGGAGAAGATTGTTGGGGCAAATCTTTTTTTTTTTTTTTTAATTGAGGTATGGTTGACCTACAATGTTAATAAGTTAGTTTCAGGTGTACAATGTAGTGATTTGACAATTGTATACGTTATGAAATGCTCTCCACGATAAGTATAGTTACCATCTGTCACCGTACATCTGTCACCAAAGTTATTACAATATTATTGACTGTATTCTCTGCTGTTCTTCTCATCCTGGGACTTGTTCTATAACGAGAAGCCTGTACATCTTAACTCCCTTCATCGATTTTGCCCAACGACAACCAGTTTGTTCTCTCTTTCTGTTTTGTTCATTGTTTTTTTAGATTCCACATACAAGTGAAATCAGGACAAATCTTATAGCTACCTTTGCTATATGTAAATAAAGTCTTAATCCAGGTAAGTGTGGGCAGGGATAACTGTTTAGAACAGGTAGGACCTTCGTGGGACACCTGGCTATCCTGGGATACGGTCTCCAATTCTGTAGAACCCTCCTGTATTCCCTGGTTATTCCTGTTTGCATCAGAATTTTGAGTCCTTGTATCTGGGATGGTCCTGGTATGGTGGGCATGTGTAGGTGTGTAGGTTTTTCCCTAGAACATTGTTTCTGGATAGCACAACTTCCCATTTCCTCAGTCGGGAAGCATATAGCCCTTCATTAATGAAGATAAATGTTCCCGTATCAGGGGCCCTTGAAGACTTTTCTTGTTAAATCAGTCCCGGCACGCAGACGGTTTTTTGTACTGTGTATTTACCGTGGATGTGTCTTGTGAGTGCTCTGCCATCGGACGTCCCGTGACGAGTTTAAACAGAAAACGCGGAGTATTTTCTGTCTTCAGATCTTGGTGCATAATTATGATTGAGTCGGTCCTGTAAGCGAGGAAAGCCACTCCATCTCACTAGGGCTGTGCTTATCAGAATTAAGGGAAACAAGATCATTTTCCAGTTTAAGTATCTTAAATCTAAGTTGTCCCTGAGCGGTAGAGCAACCCGATCTTAAAGAAAGATATGATTTGACTCTGAGTAGATTATATTAATTTGGTTATTCTGGCTGACTCATTATACTGCATTGTGAATTGATTTTTCTCTTCGATTTATCTTCATAATACACTGGTTCCAGGAGATCACCTGTAGGCTCAGATGAAAGTGTGAATGTTGTTACTTGTAACTTAGACTAACTGGGCCTCTGCGAGATGACCAGAGGCCTATGTTTAATTTCCATTTACGACTTTGTTCTAAATCCTAAATTCTTCTGAGGTTCTCTCTTCCTCCCTTGCTCATGCCTTCCTCTTCCTCCAACCTTCCTTCTTTTTTTCTTCTTTTTTTTATGGTGTGTGTGTGTGTGTGGGGGGGGATCCTGACTGCCTGAATCCTTGATAACCTTTGGAAAGGGCTTCTTTGGAGCAAGATGCCTGTGAACAGGCTTCCAGTTGGTTTTATTGGTTATCTGGAAAATTGTAATCCTTTTTCCATGGGCTTTTGGCTGACCTCTCTCTGCCCCATCAGTGACTCCCCACATCAGCCCACGTGTCCTTCTGCTCTGGGAGCCTGTTGCAGCACTGGCTATATGCAGATAATTAAATAGTTCTATAAACAAGGAATCACGTGTTGCTGTTTCTGGGGCACAGGGGTGCGAGGATACCTGGCTCCAGGAATCCCGGACGCTCCAGGTTTGGCTACTCGCTGTTGACAAAATCCAAAGGCAGACAAGTGAGTGGTGGTGAGATGAGAAATGAATTTGTTTCCTTGAGGCCACCAGCAGGAAGCCTGGGGACTAGTGTCTCAAAGATTGTCTTCAAAGTGCCAAAAATACTTCCACATTTATATAAAGAAAATGTGGAGCAAAGGTGGCTGGGTACGTGTTGATGGGCATTGAAGATTAAATAGATCACAGTCTTGGGGTCCATCATGGGCGGGGTCTTGCTGGCTCAGGACAGTCCTTACTGCTTGGGGGGTAGTTTTGGTTTCCATCAGGGGGTGGTTTGTCCTCAGGGGCTTCCGCCTGAGCCCAGAAACAAGCTGCAAAGAACCCAACTGGCAAGTCAGAGGTCAGAGTGGAGGCAGCCACAGTCCTCTCTCCTTCCCCATAAATACCCTTCCCTGGCATTGGAGCGTGGGTTGTGTTTTGTTTCTGTGAGTGCCCCTGAGGATCCTGTTCTTTGTTGGGAACACTTTGGGCTGAAGTGGGTATGAGATGTAGATTTGATCACTGTAGCTCATGGGGCAGACACGAAAGGTGCTTTAATCTAACGTTGGCTTGGGTGTTGGACGACCTTTTTGAGAAAAGCAGCAGGCTTTTGTCATACCTTGTAGAATTTCTGTTGTTCCTAAGGGAGGTGTGTGCTTGTAAAAGGGGGCACATATGTTCCTAATAAAAGAGCTTTCTGAAGAACATAGAAGGAGTTTGCTGTGTTATGTGTTTACTCTTTAGTGCCAACCGGAGTGGACTTCTGAAGGGCCGGGGAAGCCCCGCCCCGTGCTGGCGTGTACTTGGGGGGAGCGTGTGTGCACCTGCAAACAGACATCCAGTTAGAACAATCACACTTGATTCCAGAGTTCGGGTGGTTTTGTGCCATCTGAGTGCTTTTGAATTGTCCCCCTTTCCTTGAGTGTTCATTTAGTCCGTTGCGTGAGCGGACACGTTGGACGCTAAGGCAGGGGTGACAGCCGTTTCTGTGATGCAGAAGGTGGACCGTAAGCCCATCATCAGAGCAGACGTGCAGTGAGGCAGCAGGGTCTGGGGCGCCGCGGTGCTGGGTGTCCTGGGTGTGGCCCCTGCACGGGCTCCAGCTCGGTGCCCCGGGGTCTCCTGTGTGCTCATCAGGCCACCTCCTCCTGCCCCCCTGGCCCTTCGGGCTGAGGCCTGGGGCTTCTCGGGCCTCGGGTCCTGGGCACCGAGCCTAATGAGACAGTGGCATCTGGGCCTTTCCGTTTTTGGGGGCCCGTGTGAGTGACTGGGGGCACGCCTCTGTTTTTCTCTCCAGGCACGTCTGGCCAGTGGACTGACGGTCGAGGGTTGATGTGTACTTTCAGCGCTCTGACTTCTGAGCGGAAGGTCACACCGAAATAGGAGGCTGCATCCCTGGAGCTGACCTTACCTGACCTTCCTGCTTTCTGTGCACGTTTACGGAAGTGGAGGTGCCGGCCCTTGGGACGGTCCTCCTGCCAGTCCCGGCCCAGATTGCTTCCTTCCCAGTGCTGGGCTGGCGCAGGGGCGAATCATTAACAGCAGAGCCGCCGGCACTGGTGGTTTTCAGCAGGAGTCGTGCTTGGGTTGTGTGTCCTGTGTTGTGCGTGTGGAACATGTGCCGAGGGGAGTCCGCGCTCTCTGGGTTCCTACAGGCACTGGGCTCCCCCCACCGGGGAGGCCGCGGGGTGGGGGTGACACCTGCAGCTGGGGGGCTCCCGTGGCTTCGCTGCTCCGGCCTTGCATTCTGGCCTCCAGCCATCCCCACTGGGTGCCGGGGTCCTCGGGAGCCTGCGGCCAGTCTTCCCTTCAGCTTCTCTCCGTCCTCCAGCACTGACCTCCCAGTTCATCCCTGCTAACTAGGGAGCCGCCAAGCGGGCTCAGTGCAGGGAGGCCGTGCGTCTAGCCTCAGGGACCATCCGTGCAGCCAGCCTGTCCCCCCCACCCCCTTCCTCGGCTGGGCCTGGAGTAGCAGCAGGGGCTCTGTTCCTCTGCGGAGGGCTGAGCCTGCAATCATCTGGGCTGTGAATGACAGCCGTTCTGTTTTTTGAGATCGGAGGAAATCTCTTGGTTGCCTCCCTCCCTGTTAGGGTATGCATGTTTACGTCTTAGGTTTCACTCTTTCCATGCGATGCTGTTGATGTCCGTGTTCAGTGCAGATGGACAGTCTGCATCCTTCTCGCAGCTCAGGCTGTGTGTCAGCCGAGGTGGCCGCAGCGACCCTTGTGAGTGACGACCCAGCGGTAGGCGCTGATATGCAGGGTCAGTGCTGGCCCTGACAGGCGAGGCACTAGGCTTGGTAATATTTGACATGAAAGTATTTCTAAGTCTGTAAAATGGAAAAGGGCAGTAAGTGGCATCAGCCTGTCTCATTTCCAGGTCTGAGAGGGTGGTTGAGGTGTCCCATTAGCCCCGACGCGCCCGCCCATCCCTCCACCCATCCTGCCCGTCCTCTGCAAGCCCTCCCTGGCCTCTCTACCTGGACGGCCGTGTTCTGCGTCTGCCTCGGTCTCGCTCACCTGCTTGAGGACTTTGCTGCACCTGCTGGGGTCTCTGTCTGTCTAAGTGCCAGTGTGTTTACTGGCTGAGATGAGTAAGAGTGGATCCCGGGGCAGATACTAGTTACCTACTTCATAGCACTGAACGTACAACTCTGTTAAGCAGACACCATTCCCGGTAAGAAATTTCCTTACTGCAGAACACTACGTATGTTATAATCCACTTTTGTAAACCGCCTGTAGGCTGTTCCTGGTGGGCCTGTTGGAGAGAATATTAGTGGTGAAGGCATTTTCCCTTTCCTTTGGCACATTTCCGTATGTGTTTTTAACCAGAGTACTTCCGTATCGCCGTAGAATGAAAATTGTGATTTATGGCATCAGATCCTTTGAAACGTACTGAAGATGTTGCTGGTATAAAGCACAGCAATAGTTGGTCATTACAAACAAATCAGAATCTTAATTTAAATGGAAACAGACTTCCTTGTAGCCTTCCCCGCCTGTGGGAGGAGGGTGCCTCCCTGGCCAGCGGACAGACGCTCGTGGAAGGTTTCTGCCCTCCGTTGGCCTCTGCAAGCGGGATGGCTCTGACCGAGCACCTTCACAAAGGCCCGAGCACCGTCCAGACCAAGCCGGAAGTCTGGATGGCCGGCGGTCCATGGGCCGTTCCCGCAGCCGCCTGTCGAAAGCTGCTGTCCTTGCTCCTGAAACTTTGAACAGGTGTGGGCAGGTACTTGGGCACCGTGGTGACCTCCCGAGCTCTGCTTTATTACCTGTTGGTTCTCGTCTGCCATGCAGAAGCCTGGCCAACTGCTTCCCCATCGTTAAGCCTGGCCTTTCGAACCTCAGGGGTGGGGCTAGGGGGTGCGTCCCCAGGTGACTCCAGTGCAGGTGGCCAGCCTTTGGGAGCCGATGGCTTCTCCCCCTCCTTTGAAGATTATCGTCTATGTCTCATGTGAGTGTGTCCGTGCAGAGAAGTAAAAGGCAGGCATCCCGCTGTGCCCTGACAGCCTGTGGGCTTGGGTACTGTCAGCACTTGGGGGACAGTAATGGCATCCTGTGCCGCCTTTTCAATATTCCCAGTGGGTACCAAGGGAAAGACTGTTGGTAGAAGGGCAGTTTGAAGAAAACTGAAATTCAGATGTGTGTGAGGTGAGATTTTCTTATTTCAAATAAATGTCCCCCCGGCCCCCCAGCAGAGGAGAAAGGACACCAGGAGCGGTTCCTACCCTGTCCTAGCTGTGCGTCGTGTGCTCAGCACCGAAACCTTCCCCGGGTGTCCTGAGAGCCACAGCTCCCGACTGGGGTCAAGCACTGGGGCAACACTAACGGGGAGACGTGGGTGTTGGCAGAGCGTCTGCTGGTGATTCCCACCTGATTATTTACCTGGTCAGCAGCCTCTGTTGAGGGGGGCGTGGGTCCCCGGCAAGGTGGGGGGGTGTCCTGGCATTAGGCGCTGTAGGAGACTTTCATTTTAATCTCCTACATTTCACCTTGTTCCTGTGATCGATTGTGTTTGTGGGATGCGGCGCTCGGGGAGGGTTCCTCGTTGGAAGAACCCAGGCCTGTGGTTTCCACGAGGCGGCATTTCCTGCGAGCCAGTGGGCAGGCGGGAGGCCCAGTCAGCTTACGCCTTGTCCCAGGTGGCCAAAAAAGTAGGTTCTGCAAGACTTCTGTTCAAGAAAACGCCAGATCTTCTGAACAGCCCTGTATGTTCTTCTGAAAAGCTAACTTATATCCTACTATACTTGAGAGTTTATTTAGTGTTTAAGTGAATTTTTTCCCATTTCCCAACTAGATGATCTCATTACTGGACTTGTATGATTAAAAAATCTTTAAATTGTGTATCTATGCCTTTTTTCTTTTGGTGAAAAAGGTATCCTTTACTTGTAAATGAAGTTAATGGAATGTCACAAGTATATAACCTTAAAACACAGTTGAAATACATACGTATACTTTGTCCTACAGAGAAAAAGGGAATAATAAAGCTTGAGAGGACCCACTGGTACGAAGTATTAGGTTTCCTCAATTCTACTAAGATAACCCTAAATCTTCAAATTGCTGTGTTTTTGTTCTGAAGGTCTGTTTCTAACAAGGTCTGTCTTCACCAGCCCAGGGCAGGGAGTCGGTGCTAGACTGATGATCTTGGGACTTGCCAGTCCTAATTGAACGGACATTTTCTTATTAGTTGATAATAATTAAAATATTTCACAGTTAAAAACATTTTTAATATACTTTGAGTTTTATTACTATATATTCCTTCAGGAGCCTGACAGTTATCTTGACTTCTTTGCTACTCTGAATTGTGTCTTCAGTTAGGAGCTGTAATTTCTTCTGCCCTGATGTTTATTAAAAAGTTCCCTATATATTTTCAGATGTATATTTGGTGTAGTTTATTTCATTTTTTAATATCTTTGAGAGAGCATGAGAGGGAGAGAGCACAAGCAGGAGGAAGGGCAGAGGCAGAGGGAGAAGCAGGCTCCCCGCTGAGCAGGGAACCTGACGTGGGGCTCGATCCCAGGACCCTGAGATCATGACCTGAGCCACCCAGGTGCCCCTCTTTGGTGTAGCTTAAAATGCTTGATACATTAAAATTTTAAAACATCACAAATATTTTAGAATGTAAATATTTGATTTTAAAAGTAATATAAAGAATGGGACATAGATTAATAACTCATTTGTAATCTTAAAATTCTAACCTTTTATTTTAAAATATATTTTATTTCTCCATGGTGTTTTACAGTCGATTAATCCAGAGGTATAACAATGATAAAACAATGTTGATACTGACCAGTTTGTAACAGTTTTATGTGTATCATTTTATTGGATGATCCGTTAACCACAAGAAAGAAGTAGGACTAGAAGTTAAAAACAAACAAAAAACAGGGTTAAAGGTTAAATGTCTCGTCCTGGTCTCGTGGATGTAAAGGTGGCCCAGGACCCACATCTAGGACTGCCAACTGGGTAGTTTCTCATTAGGAACTCACAGAATTTCGTTGGCTCTCCCAGAGCATTCTTTTCTCCCACCCGGAGAAAAGTAAAATTGCTGGGTCATTGTATTGTATCTCGTAAAGGCTTGTCTACTGCAAGCCATCATACTTTACAGGAGCTGATGTATTATGACCCTCTGATTGGACTATGTTGAAAACACAAACACAGATCCTTTCTGTTTTGGATAGCAGTCCTTACCCGACCTAAGTCTGTTATGCAGGCTGCCTTTTCCGTTCCCTGGTGGTTTCCTTTGCCGTGCAGAAGCTCTTCAGTTTGACGTAGTCCCAGTTTTGCTTTTGTTGCCTTTGGTGTTGGGGTCTTATCCAAGGAGTCCTTGCCAAAGCCAATGTCAGGGATCTTTTCCCCTGGTTTCTTCTAGAAGTTTCATTGTTTCAGGTCTTATGATTTTGTGAGCGGCACAAGGTAAGGGTCCAGACTCCTTCTGCATGTGGTGATCTGGCTTTCCTGATGCTACGTATCGAAGAGACTCTTCTTGTACAACTCAATAGCAAAAAGCAAATAAGCCAGTTAGAAAATGGGCAGGGGCGCCTGGGTGGGTCATTCATTAAGCATCTGCCTTTGGCTCAGGGTGTGATCCCGGCGTTCTGGGATCGAGCCCCACATCGGGCTCCTCCGCTGGGAGCCTGCTTCTTCCTCTCCCACTCCCCCTGCTTGTGTTCCCTCTCTCGCTGGCCGTCTCTGTCTCTGTCAAATAAATNCGTCTCTATCTCTGTCAAATAAATAAATAAAATCTTAAAAAAAAATGGGCGAAGGACCTGAATAGACATTTTTTCAAAGAAGACTTACAGAAGGCCGACAGGTACATGAAAAGATGCTCAACGTCACTCGTCATCAGGGAAATGCAAATCAACACCACAGTGAGACCTCACCTCACACCTGTTAGAATGGCTCTTCTCAACAGGTGTTGGCAAGGATGTGGAGGAAAAGGAACCTGGTGCACTGTTGGTGGGAACGCAGATGGGTTTGTACCCGGCACGGGGAGGGTCACCAGGCCTCCTGTTAGCGTACCCCTCTCCATCTGCCCAGGCCTGCGTTTGTGCACGTGTTCGTCTTACAGACATGACAGCCCTTCTGATGCATGGATCCCGAGGCGTTTGCACAGCTCTGCTGGTACCCGGGCCGAATGCTTCTCCATCTGTACTCAGTGGGCGCTCCGACCTTCCTGCTGCCCAGCGTGTAGGGTTATGGGGGTTTCTGCTGTGTTCCGTGCAGCGAACTCTAGGGAGGGAGATCCTGCCATCCTTTCGTACACTCTTTTGACTCACCCCAAACACTGTTTACTTAGGGAGCTGTTTTCCTGTTCCTTTGTTCTCTGTTGCTTGGAGCGGAGGGTGAGGGACCCCAGACCCTGCATGATGGCCTTGACCGTGTGCCTGTTGGTCTTTGTGCTTCCAGACCAGTCCTAGTCTGTTCAGCCTCCCTTCTAGGCTGTTCTGTTCATTCCTCAGTGTGGGTGGGGCCTTTCTTTGACCACCTGCAGCTATGCCACCGTTTATGTAAGCTGCGATTCAAGAGCTGGGTGTATAATTACAGCAGAAACTCTGCCCCTGGTTCGTGCAACGGGGAGGCTCCCCCAAAGTCCCCCCCACCCAGACCACGCTGCGTCTCGGAGAGGGCTAGGCATGTCATGTCTGCCCTCATGGGGCCAGGATACTGTGCAGGCTTTCCGGGACAGCGGGAACCCGTCCGTCTGACATTCGGTGAATCGAAGAGGTCTGGACTAGGAATCCTAAAGATGGCCGATAGGTACCTTACCTCAAAGTGTGAGCACAGCTTTCTTGCCGAAACCACACCTGTGACCTGCCGTATCACTGAGAGTTTACAGTCTTAGGTTTAAATAATTTCCCCTAATGTTTTACTGTGGTTTTCCCATGCCTAATTTGAGGGCACTTTTTTAAAAAAATTAAAACCATAAAAAAATTTTCCTCTATCTAGTCTTTGCCAAGCATTCTGCTTTCCCGTGGAATTGGTTTCCCTTTATGGAGTTGTATCTCGTCAGTTAAATAGTGGGAAACAGGTACACGGTTGTACAAACAAACCTGTCTCACGATCAGTGTGCAGCTCAGCTGGGGAGCCCAGGAGGCAGGAGGTGAGCCTGCTGGGGAGGGGTGGGGGGAGGCAGCTGCCCGGCGGGGGGCTCTTCATCCCGTGGTCCTGAGCTCCTGGTCTGCAGCAGCTCTCTGTGGCAAGGTCACCAAGTTATCAGGACAGTTTTTTGCTTTTTTAAGAATGCACATTCAGTTACATTTAAAGGTGTGAAGCGTTCCACACAGTACTTACAGGAGGAATGGGGGCACCTATCCCCCCGGTCCCGCGTACCCTATCACGTGCTGCTTATCAGCCCCGTGGCGTGATAAAATACATATTAACATAACTGACATCAGAACACAGAAGTCCTCACCTCGCAGGTCACCTGGGGCACCATGAAGGGTTTGGGAGGTGTTCGTGAGCTGACCCAGGCTGTGGGGCCGGGTCGGGCAGGGGACAAGCTCAGGGGCCATCTCCCAGTGCAGCGTCCGCACGGGTGCTGATGGAGGCCTGAGCTGGCCGGGGAAGAAAATGAACTGAAGAGCCTTCACGATGAATTAGGGGGAAAGAGAAGATGTAGGCAGAGTGGTGTTGGTTTCCAACATGTTGCTGGTGTTTGTGGGAAGCAAGTGAGTCTGGGAGGGAGATGATGAGCTCATTTTGGACACCACCTTGAGATGTTTCTAGAGGCCATGTGAGCTGCGAGTTTGAAAACTGGGAGTGGTGCTTGGAGAAACCACATGGACTGGAGTGGGCTTGGGGGGTAGCCTTTGTAGAAGTGCAGTGGAGCGCCAGAGTAGATGAGGGCTGCCAGGTGGAGGCGGGGAGGCCAGAGGAATGAGCCAGTCTCGAAGCAGAGGGAAGAAAGGCCCCACGTGAGGATGAAGGGAAGACCTGGATTTGCAGTTCACCAAAGCCCAGAGGAAAGAGTTTTTCTAGAAGAGAATTCAAAATGTGTCTGAGAACCAGGAAGGCAAGGACTTGGAGCCTGGGAGGCTGCTCGTGTCTAAACAGAGCAGTCGGAGTCAGGCTGGGTTGACCACCCTTCCAAAGGGTGTCCGTTCCCTTGGGGAAGTGCCAGGGGGCACGATGTTCTTAGGGGGCGGGGCTGAGCCGATGAGCCACTAGAGGAGAAGCCGAAATGCGGGGAGGAGGGGAACCGGTGGAGTTGGGCCCCACAGATGGATGTGGTCCTTCCCTGCCTGTGTGTGGATCGGCTGCTCTTGCAGGTTCACAGCGGAAACCATGCAGAATGAAGGGAGTGCTGAAGCACCTGCAAAACCAGGCTGTGCCGCGAGCTCTGATGGTGGCTTATCCGTGATGCCCCACTCTGAGCATGTCCCGTTGGGGTCTGCGGGACAGGCTTCGCCCTTGTGACGCCCACCGCGTCTCTTGGGAGTGAGTGCAGCTGGCTGGTCACTGCCCTTCCCTCTGGAAGGGGCACCCGCAGCTGAGAAGCGTGGAGTGTTAGTTTGTAATGTGTGATTCCTCCATTTCAGTCCCGCTTCTCAGCGTGGTGAACGGATGGTGAGTTACACCTGTGATACTGAGCCCGCAACGTCCAGCGGGGAGCAAAGCACCCTTGATCTCGCATCCCGTCTGCCGTGAGTGTCTGCCTCCCTTTATCCCTGTGTGTGTTCCTCTCCAGTGATAAGCGCCAGCCTCCATCACACGCTCAGTGCTCCGAATGGAGAGCAGAAAGCAGGAGGGGGGAGCGGGCACTTGAGCCCCGGGAGGGTGAGGGGCAGCCCCGGGCAGGATGGCTGGGAACGGGGGAGTTTTCACAGTGCAGGTGGGAGGTCCTCATGGAAAAGGCAGTCTTGGGATTTTTGCCAAATTATTTAATTATTCTGACTATGGTCATCATTGTTATATGGGGGTGAGTGTAATTGAAGAAAAAAAAAGGTTTTGAAGAGCTTCAGGATAGAACTGTGTTCTAATTCCGGGGTTTTGCCTGAAATGCCACTTTTATTTTTGGTTAGGTGTTTTTTTTTTTTTTTTTTTTTTTAAAAGCACTTACGCTACAGTGTTCCAAATGCTGTATTTTTGGGATATGTTCGCTGTGGAGAGGTTTAAAATTAGATTCCTAGAAATCAGGTTATGGGAGCTCTTGGCCATGCTCGCAGGTCATGTTTTGAGCACCTGGTACCGAGCTCTGCCGGCTTGGCCGCTGCTTGGATTTGTGGCACCCCCGAGGCAGGATGCTGGGAGAACGCGGCTTTCCTCGTCAGCGCGAGGATGACCCCGTGTCCTTGTGACCCTCTCTCCTAGGGGCTTCCTCCTGAAGCAGGTGCAGATCTTAAATTCGACCCTCCTTTTCTTGGTGTGTGTGTCTGTTCACTGCTGCTCCATGAACTCACGACATCGGACACGGTCTTCATTTCCAACCTGAATGCTCAGCCAGGCTGCGGACTTCCCCGGTCACATCTGTGCCCCCTGGCTGGAGAGGACCCGGGGCTCCTGCTGCCCGTTGCGCGCCTCTCCAGAGAGAACGTTTCCCCGTCTCTGGTTCCTTGTGCTGTGCTCTCCTTTCTGAAGGCGATTCCTTTGCCTTCGACGTTGACAGGTCTGATGTACTTTCTGGGATGATGAAAGGGCAGGGCAAGGGTGTGGAAGGAAGGAATTATCTCATGATTTTAGTCAGGAGGAAATCACTCAGACAGAAAAAACATTGTAAGTGGGTCAGATCCCAGGAAGTTATATTGAATAAGTGGCACCATATTGCACAGCCCCGCTTCACATAACTGTCGTTACCCTGGCAACGGGGAGAATGAGTGCATTCAGTCTGAGGTCAGAACACACATCTTGGCTGACTCTGGCTCATTGGCAGCGCGGGCTCCGTTCATGGTCGAGAGCCGCTGCGGGAGAGGTCTTGGTGCAGCCTCGCTACCTGAGGGTGAGCTGTGCCGGGACGTGGGCTCAGGAATTTCCAGAAGGCACGTTCCGGACGATGTGCGGCGTTCATAGAGTTAAACGATTGAGGCTCTCTGAGCGTGGGTGTGGCTGTGCACGTGCATGCATGGGTGTGTGCGTGTGTCTGGGTGATTTGTTTCATCTCTGTGACTTACAGCTGAAAGTTTGTACCTTTTAACTCCCTTTATCTGTTTCACCCATCCCCCACCTTCCTCCCCTCAGGCAGCTACCAGTTTATTTTTTGTAGGATTATTTTTTCAGTATCACAGATACAAGTGAAATCGTATGGTATTTGTGTTTCTCTGACTTAACTCACTTAGCATAGTACCTTCTAGGTGCATCCATGTCATCACAAATGGCAAGTCCTTGTTTATGGCTGAGTAATATTCCATTGTATGCATACACCACATCATCTTTATCCATTCGTCTACTGGAGGACGCTTGGACTGCTCCTGTATCTTGGCTATTGTAAATAATGCTGCAGTAAATATAGGGAGCTAATTTTCAAATTTGCGTTTTTGTTTTCTTTGGGTAAATATCAGCGATGCAATTGCTTGGTTATAGGGCAGCTCTATTTGTAACTTTTTGAGGAACCTCCATACTGTTTTCCACAGTGGCTGCACCAGTTTGCATTCCCACCAACTGTGCACGAGGGTTCCTTTCTCTCCACATCTTCACCAACACCTGTTGTTTCTTACACTGTTGATTTTAGCCATTCTGACAGGTGTGAGGCGATATCTCATTGGGTTTTAATTTGCATTTCTCTAATGATCAGTGATATTGAACATCTGGTCATGTGTCTGTTGGCCATCTGAATGTTGTCTCTGGAACAATGTCTGTTCAGGTCCTCTGCCCATCTTTAATCAGATTGGTTTTTGTGTGTTGGGTTGTAGAACTTGTGTATGTATTTTGGATACTACCCCTTATCAGATGTGTCATTTGCAAATATCTTCTCGCATTCCCTAGGTGGCCCTTTTTGTTGTGTGGATTGTTTCCGTGGCTGTGTGGAAGCTTTTTATTTTGATGTGGTCCCATTAGTTTAGTTTTGCTTTTGTTTCCCTTGTCTGAGAAACCTATCTAGAAAAAATGTTGCGAAGGCCAATGTCAAAGAGATTAATGCCTATGTTTTCTTTTCTTTTTTTAAAAAAGATTTTGTTTATTTATTTGTGAGAGAGAAAGAAGAGAGAGCACAAACAGGGGAGCGGCTGGCAGAGGGAGAGAGCCCAATGTGGGACTCAATCCCAGGACCCTGAGATCATGACCTGTGCCGAAGGCAGACGCTTCACCGATTGAGCCACCCAGGCAGCCCTGGTCTATGTTTTCTTTCAGAAGTTTTGGGCTTTCAAGTCTCACATTTAGGTCTTTAACCCATCTTGAGTTTATTTTTGTTACGGGTGTAAGAAGGTGGTCCAGTTTCATTCTGTTGCGTGTGACTGTCCGGTTTTCCCAGCACCATTTGTTGAAGAGACTGTCTTTTCCCCATTGGATAGTCTTGCCTCCTTTGTCATAGATTAATTGACCATATAAACACGGGTTCATTTCTGGGCTCTCTATTCTGTTCCGTTGATCTATGTGTCTATTTTTGTGCCTGTACCATACTGTTGTGATTACTGTAGATTGCAGGTATAGCTTGAACTCTGGGATTGTGATGCCTCCAGCTTTGTTCTTCTTTCTCATGATGGCTTTTGTGGTTCCATCTAAATTTTAGGATTGTTGGTTCCAGCTCTATGGGAGATGCTGTGGGTATTTTGAAAGGGACTGCATTAAGTGTGTAGATTGCTTTGGGTCTTATAGACATTTTCACAGTATTTATTCTTCCAATCCATGAATGTGGAATCTTTCCAGTTGTTTGTATCATCTTCAGTTTCTTCATCAGTGTTTTATAGTTTTCAGAGTACAGATCTGAAAAAAAAAAAAAAGAGTACAGATCTGTCACCTCTTTGGTTTGATTTATTTCTAGGATCTTATTGGTTTTGGTGCATTTGTTAATGGGATTGTTGTAATTTCTCTTTCTGTTACTTTACTTCTTTACCGAATTTGTTTATCAGTTCTGGTGGTTTGATTTTTGGTGGAGTTCATGATTTTCTATGTATAGTATCATGTCATCAAATAGTGGAAGTTTGTCTTCTTCCTTGTGGATTGGGTGCTTTTTATTTCTTTTGTCTGAGTGGTGTGGCTAGGATTCCAGTACTATGCTGAGTAACAGTGGTGTGGGGGGGACATCCTTGTCTTGCTCCTGACCGTACAGGAAAAGCTCTGTTTTCCCCATTGAGGATGATACTAGCTGTGGGGTTTTCATATATTCATTTTATGTTGAGGTATGTTCCTTCTGTCCCTACTTTGAGAGTTTTTTATGAATGGATGTCTTATTTTGTTAAATGCCTTTTTTGTATCCATTGAGATGATCATATGGCTTTCATCCTTGTTAATGTGATCTAACACATTGATCGTGAATATTGAAACACCCTTGCATCTCTGAGATAAAAACTACGTGATCATGGTGAATGATTTTTTAAATATATTGTTGAATTTGGTTTGGTAATATTTTGTTGAGGATTTTTTGCATCTATGTTCAACAAAGATATTGGCTGGTAGTTCTTTTTTTTTTTTTTTTTTTTTTTTTTTTTTTTTTTTTTTAGTGTTGTCCTCATACAATAAATTTGGAAGTTTTCCTGCCTATTTTTTGGAATAGCTTGTGAAGAGTAGGTATTAACTCTTACTTCATTGTTTGGTAGACATCTGTGAAGCCATCTGGTTCTGGAATTTTGTTTGTTGGGAGTTTTTTGATTATTGATTCAATTTCTGTGCTGATAATCAGTCTGTTCAAATTTTTTGTTCCTTCCTGATTCTGTTTTGGAAGATTATGTTTTAGGAATTTATCCATTTCTTCTAGATTGTCCAGTTTGTTGACTTTAACTTTTTTACAATAGTCTCTTATAATCCTTTTATTTCTGTGGTATCAGTTATTTCTCCTTTATTTTTTTATTGTTTTTTATTCTTTTTAGAGAGAAAGGCAGGGAGGGGCACAGGGTGAGAGAGAA
This sequence comes from Ailuropoda melanoleuca, assembly GCF_002007445.2. Lineage (NCBI taxonomy): Eukaryota > Metazoa > Chordata > Mammalia > Carnivora > Ursidae > Ailuropoda > Ailuropoda melanoleuca. The sequence continues at coordinate 497,314 of NC_048232.1, read as the reverse complement.
TCTTAAGCAGGCTCCATGCCCATGCTCTTAAAACTGCTTTTGCTGTGTCCCAAAGAGTTTAGACCATTGTTTTGATTTTCATTTGTCTCCATGTGTTTTTTTGATTTCTTCTTTGAATTCTTGATGGACTTATTCATCATTTAGTCGCATGTTGTTGGGTCTCCATGTATTCTTTCCAGATTTTTTCTCTTACAAGTGACTTTTAATTTCATACTATTGTGGTCAGAAAAGATGCTTGACATGATTGCAATCTTTCTGACTTTATTGAAATTTGTTTTGCGGCTGAACATGTGATCTGTCTTGGACAGTGTTCCATGTGAACTTGAAAAGACTATGTATGCTGTTCTCGTTATTTATTATTTTAGAGAGAGATAGTGTGAGTGGAAGGAGGGGCGGGCAGAGGGAGAGGGAGGAAGAGAATCCCAAGCAGACTCTGTGCTGAGTGCAGATTCCGACATGGGGCTTGATCTCACAACCCTCAGATCATGACCTGAGCTGAAGTCAAGAGTTAGACACTTAACTGACTGAGCCATTCATATGCTCCTGTATTCTGTTTTTGGATGGAATGTTTGGTATGTATCTGTTAGGTCCATCTGGTCTAATTTGTCATTCAAAGCTACTGTTTCTTTATTGGTTTTCTCTCTGGATGATCTATCTGTCCATTGATGTAAGTGGGGTGTTAAAGTCCCCTACTGTTATCGTATTACCGTCAGTTTCTCCCATTATGTCTGTTAATATTTGCTTTATTTATTTAGGTGCTCCCATGTTGGGTGAATAATATTTCAAATTGTTATAGACTCTTCTTGGATTGATCCCATTATCATTATGTGATGTCCTTGTCTCTTGTTATAGCGTTTATTTTAAGGTCTGTTTTGTCTGATACAAGTCGTGACATCCTGCCCCCCCCTTCCATTTGCTTGGTATGTTTTTCATTTTCAGTCTATATGTGTCTTTAGGTCTGAGGTGAGTCTCTTGTAGGCAGCATACAGATGGGTCTTTTTTTTTTTTTTTAAATCCATTCAGTCACCCGGTTCCTTTTGATTGGAGCATTTAGTCCATTTACATTTAAAGTAATTATTCATAGGCATATAGATGCCTTTAATTGCCTTTTGTTACTTGTTTTCCAGTTGTTTTTGTAGTTCTTCTCTGCCTTTCCTCTCCCTGTGTGTGTTTGATTCGAGAAGCCCCCTCGGCAGGGACAGGGATGCATTGCTGGGCTGTCCGTGCCTGCAAGCCCCTGAGCTCTCTGCTCTAGGAGGGATAGCACTTTAGAACAGCCCAGCCATTAGGCACAGGTGCCTGGAGGTATAGGAAACCCACATTGATGTACCTTGTGCGAGTGGGTGTTTTAAGGGTGCAGAGGTGTCGCAGCCGTCAAGTTAAAAATAACATCAGTAGGGGCGCCTGGGTGGCACAGCGGTTGGGCACCTGCCTTTGGCTCAGGGCATGATCCCGGAGTTATGGGATCGAGCCCCACGTCAGGTCAGGCTCTTCTGCTATGAGCCTGCTTCTTCCTCTCCCACTCCCCCTGCTTGTGTCCCCTCTCTCGCTGGCTGTCTCTATCTCTGTCAACTAAATAAATAAAATCTTTAAAAAGAAAAAAAATAACATCAGTGCCATCTTATGAGCTCTCTGTGCGATTTCCTGGACACATGATAGAATATGCTGCGTAAAATACAGGTGGGTTAACAGTGGTGTTTTCCAGGGAGGACTGTTAGTGATTAGTATTCTTGGTAACAAACATGCTGTGTAAACTTCCGGCACTCAGAGGGTCCCCAACACTACACTGATTGAACTATAGCAGGGTTTCTGTTTCCTCCTCCTCCTCCTCCTGTTGGGTTTGGCTGGAACTGGGGCAGCTGCTGTTGGATGCATTTCTCTTTCCTCTATAAACTTGAGGTGTTGGTGTCCCTGGAATCTAGTGGGAGGTCACTGCTCCCTTCCACAGGCCCCTCCCTTGAAGCTATAGTTGTTAGTACCACCTACTGCGGCCTTCTCCTTGGTCTCCTTAAGGCAGTTGTGATTCAAAGCAAAGCTCCACATTAAGGGTGGATTTTTCATCAACCTCTGCGGTGCCAGAGCACTGGACCCTGCCTGCATTCTGCTGTTCTGGAGGCTACTGTGTGCCTCGTGCCCATTGCCAATGACCCCTTAGCATGGGCCACAGGCTGGCTTTCTAGCATCCTACTGCATGCTCTACTCCCTTCTTCACCAGGAGACCAGACTGCAGAAGACTTAGGAAGAGGCGTATAGAAACCCAGCTGTATGAAATGGTTAATTATACGAGTTAGATAATGTCACTGGTTATGGTAAATGTGCATGTGCATACTAATAAACATCATTTAAAAATATAACGAGGGGCGCCTGGGTGGCACAGCGGTTAAGCGTTTGCCTTCGGCTCAGGGCGTGATCCCGGCGTTATGGGATCGCCCCACATCAGGCTCCTCCCCTATGAGCTTGCTTCTTCCTTTCCCACTCCCCCTGCTTGTGTTCCCTCCTCGCTGGCTGTCTCTATCTCTGTTGAATAAATAAATAAAATCTTTAAAAAAAAAATATAACGAAAGGTGCGCCTGGGTGGCACAGCGGTTAAGCGTCTGCCTTCGGCTCAGGGCGTGATCCCGGCGTTATGGGATCGAGCCCCACATCAGGCTCCTCCCCTATGAGCTTGCTTCTTCCTTTCCCACTCCCCCTGCTTGTGTTCCCTCCTCGCTGGCTGTCTCTATCTCTGTTGAATAAATAAATAAAATCTTTAAAAAAAAAATATAACGAAAGGTGCGCCTGGGTGGCACAGCGGTTAAGCGTCTGCCTTCGGCTCAGGGCGTGATCCCGGCGTTATGGGATCGAGCCCCACATCAGGCTCCTCTGCTATGAGCCTGCTTCTTCCTCTCCCACTCCCCCTGCTTGTGTTCCCTCTCTCGCTGGCTGTCTCTATCTCTGTCAAATAAATAAATAAAATCTTTAAAAAAATATATATAACGAAAAAGTTGTATTTGGACATTGTTTTTGAGAAGAGCTTAGAAAAGAGATAAAAGTGTAACTTTCATTAAGTGTAACTTCAATGTACTGTGGTCGAGTTGGTGGAGCATGACATAGAATGTAACAGACCAAGTAGCATGACATTGTATTGTGTCAGACTACTGTAGCATTGTGTAGTCTAGAACAGACCAGAAGGTACAGTGATGAACAGTCTAGAACAGACCGCACAGCACAGTGTTGTGTAGTCCAGAACGGACCCCACAGCACAGTGTTGAACTGTCTGGAATGGACCCCACAGCGCAGTGTTGAACAGTCTGGAACGGACCCCGCAGCACAGTGTTGAACAGTCTGGAACGGACCCCGCAGCACAGTGTTGAACAGTCTGGAACGGACCCCGCAGCACAGTGTTGAACAGTCTAGAAGGGACCCCGCAGCACAGTGTTGAACAGTCTAGAAGGGACCCCAGAGCACAGTGTTGAACAGTCTAGAAGGGACCCCACAGCACAGTGTTGAACAGTCTAGAACGGACCCCACAGCACAGTGTTGAACAGTCTAGAACGGACCCCACAGCACAGTGTTGAACAGTCTAGAACGGACCCCACAGCACAGTGTTGAACAGTCTAGAACGGACCCCACAGCACAGTGTTGAACAGTCTAGAACGGACCCCACAGCACAGTGTTGAACAGTCTAGAACGGACCCCACAGCACAGTGTTGAACAGTCTAGAACGGACCCCACAGCACAGTGTTGAACAGTCTAGAACGGACCCCACAGCACAGTGTTGAACAGTCTAGAACGGACCCCACAGCACAGTGTTGAACAGTCTAGAACGGACCCCACAGCACAGTGTTGAACAGTCTAGAACGGACCCCACAGCACAGTGTTGAACAGTCTAGAACGGACCCCACAGCACAGTGTTGAACAGTCTAGAACGGACCCCACAGCACAGTGTTGAACAGTCTAGAACGGACCCCACAGCACAGTGTTGAACAGTCTAGAACGGACCCCACAGCACAGTGTTGAACAGTCTAGAACGGACCCCACAGCACAGTGTTGAACAGTCTAGAACGGACCCCACAGCACAGTGTTGAACAGTCTAGAACGGACCCCACAGCACAGTGTTGAACAGTCTAGAACGGACCCCACAGCACAGTGTTGAACAGTCTAGAACGGACCCCACAGCACAGTGTTGAACAGTCTAGAACGGACCCCACAGCACAGTGTTGAACAGTCTAGAACGGACCCCACAGCACAGTGTTGAACAGTCTAGAACGGACCCCACAGCACAGTGTTGAACAGTCTAGAACGGACCCCACAGCACAGTGTTGAACAGTCTAGAACGGACCCCACAGCACAGTGTTGAACAGTCTAGAACGGACCCCACAGCACAGTGTTGAACAGTCTAGAACGGACCCCACAGCACAGTGTTGAACAGTCTAGAACGGACCCCACAGCACAGTGTTGAACAGTCTAGAACGGACCCCACAGCACAGTGTTGAACAGTCTAGAACGGACCCCACAGCACAGTGTTGAACAGTCTAGAACGGACCCCACAGCACAGTGTTGAACAGTCTAGAACGGACCCCACAGCACAGTGTTGAACAGTCTAGAACGGACCCCACAGCACAGTGTTGAACAGTCTAGAACGGACCCCACAGCACAGTGTTGAACAGTCTAGAACGGACCCCAGAGCACAGTGTTGAACAGTGTAGAACGGACCCCAGAGCACAGTGTTGAACAATCTGGAACGGACCCCACAAAACAGTGTTGAACAATCTGGAACAGACCCCACAGCACAGTGTTGAACAGTCTGGAACGGACCCCACAGCGCAGTGTTGAACAGTCTGGAACGGACCCCACAGCGCAGTGTTAAACAGTCTAGAACGGACCCCACAGCACAGTGTTGAACAGTCTGGAACGGACCCCACAGCACAGTGTTGAACAGTCTGGAACGGACCCCACAGTGCCACGTAACACAGCATTGTGTAGTCCGGAAGAGACCCCCTAGCACAGCATAGTATCGTGCAGTGGTGTAGTGTAGAAAAGTGTAGCACAGCGCTCTATGGTGTAGTCTGGAACAGCATGGACCACACGGCCCCTCGTAACAACACTGTGTAGTACAACACCCCAGCACAGCCTGACTTAGCATCTCTGGTCAGGATTCCTCTGCCGGACTCTGAGACTCAGGACTGAGAGCGGAGAGTCCGACAAGGCTGTTTTCTCTGACTCCCAGGGCCATTTATTTTCTCTTTGGGGGTCATTTGATGGTCCCGTTTATGTGTAGTTTTCCGTGTGGCAGCATGTGCTCTCCATGTGGTGGGGCTTCTAAATGGAGTGTTTGTAAGTAGATGCATCTGCCTGGCACATGTCCAGTGCTCGGTGGAGTTTAGCCATTGTTAATACTCTAATTACTTCTGAAGTACTTTCCCTCGCTCGAGAAGACGCACACTGTTCCCACCACAGCATGTGGAATATCAGCCTTTTCAAGACGGGGGTTTATTTTTAACAAAAGTGGAACTTTATTGTGAGGGAAGCAGCTGGCGCTCAGGATGCCGGTCCCTCCAGCTGTGTGCTGGGAGTGGTTTCACCTGGAAAGGACTCCCATTGTTCTGACTTTCGTCTAGTGGTGTTCTCAGACCCTCAAGTGTCCACAAAGCACCCATCAGCACTAGCTGGCAGCTGTGAAGAGTGAAGGGGGGGGAAGCAGTGCACTGCCACTGTCCCCTGGCTTGTTCCCTCCCCCCCCACCTTGTCCCCCCAGGCTTGTCCCCCTGCCCACTCCCCAGGCTCATCCCATGCCTGTGGGCTCCTTTGTGGCCCTTGCCTGGAGCCCTCCTTGGCAGGGGGGAGGGAGAGTGGAACAGCCAGCATCAGGTGACCCTGAGAAGCACAGGTGACCTTGCGGTTGATGGTCATTGCCTGTCCGAGGAGCCCTGTCTCGGGAGTGTGGAGTCTGACGACTCAGACGCGAACGCATAGGGTCTCTTCCAGGTGGGACGTTCGCATGTCACCTCTGAGCCGGCCCTAGTTTCGTCCTTTCTAGGTCTCTGTGAGGGGCACGGGGTCTCTGAGACCTGAGCACTGTTTGGGTCGTCCAGTGCTCTTCGCGGTGGGAGACGTCCTCTTCTCTGAAGACGTGCCTTCTCTTAGCCTTTGAATGAGGAAATCCTAGTGACAGAGTGAGGACGCGTTTGAGGTTGTGGCGGGTGATTCCTCTAGAAGCTCAGGGGTCAGAGTCGTGACTGTTGACAGGCAGTGTTGTCCTGTGAGCAGCTCCAGGGACCGGAGCTGACATACTTGCCTTAAGCCCCCCTGTTGCCAGAGGTTTTGCTGAGCTTCTCATTGTCCTTGTGCTCTTTGGACCTTGGTGCTCGAGAGTGCGAGGCCTGGTGGGCGGGGGGCCTGAGGTGGGGCAGGATTTCTACCAGGCCTGTGGCTTTGGGGATGTGCTCCAGTCAGGAGCTCAGTGCCCTAAACTGAGCCCCCACCCCAGAAAATGATTGTTGAATGTGGTGTCTTTCTTGTCCCTTGGATTCGATGACTCTGGCGCGTTTTACAGGTTACCTTGCTTTTCGGTCGGCCCGGGACTGTTGATGGTTAGTAGGGAGCTTCCCGGGTAAGGCTTGAGATGGTCTGATAACGTGTTTCTCAAAGCCCGCTCTTCAAAAACTGTGTCTGTGTCCAAAATTGTCCATTTGAAAAAAGCACGTTCTCCCAGGAGCAGCTCCCCGTGCTGTGGAAAGTCAGGCCTCTGTGCAAAGGGAGGTGCGCTGGGCGGGCTGAGGTCTCCAGGCGCTGAGGTTTACTGATGAGCCTCTAAAGGGATTCTTTGGTTGCCGAGTAGGTCGTGGGGTCTCTTAACCATGAGACTTTTTAGGGTGTGACTGGTGTGGAGTGAGGGTGCCCCATCCTCGTGCTTACTCGTGGCTGAGGACAGGGGTCCTGTCCTGCGGCCTGTCACTGCCGCGTGCCTTCTGCAGATCCCACGCCCTGCCCCGGATCTCTGTCCTCTCCAGCACCCTCCCAGGGAGTCCTCTGCTGGGAATGCTGTGGTGCTCTCCGGGTAGGGACGGTGCACCCCTGTTCCAGCGGCTGCCCCACGTAGCCGGAGGGCATCCAGGCCTGTGTCCACGTCTGAGAGGAGGGTCTCCTGGTGGGAAGTGGGACACGGCACAGGCAGGGGCCTTTGCCTCTCCTTTCTTTAGCTGAGGCCAGAGGGTCGGTGGGGGCTCGGGTCTCTGACCTGCATCAGCGTGGGGCGTGCCTCTCCCGCAGCCTCCCCCCACTCCGCCCCGCCCCCCGCCGGTCTCCGTGGGCTGGGAAGTGCAGGCCTGGAGGCGCTGCTCAGAGGCGTCTCTGGACGCATGAATTGTGTCCCTGTGACTGCTGCTTTAGGAAGTGATCAGGGCTGCTCCGCGGGAGCCCGTGCACTGTGGGCATTTCACACGATGACAGCATTCTTCTCGGAAAACCGTGGTCTCTAGACAACCAGATGTTGTCTTCTAACCAGAAATGAGTGGTTTTGGATATGAGGGAACGGGATTGATGGTTCTTGGTGACACGCAACCAAGGCCTTACCCCTGAATCTGGAAGTACTTAGTATTGACTGGAGATGCCAAACCCCGTGCCCAGCCTGCCCCTGGGAGCCGTCCGCCCGAGGGGAGGTGACGTTTGATGCAGGACGGTGCGAATCACTGGGGCTAGAAGAAAATTCAACATGGCCACAAACATGAAAGACCGGTGGCGAGCACAGCTGAAGGAGCCCCTGCCCCACGAGTCAGTCTTCAGTCGATGGGACCGAGGCGAGGGAAGGAATGGCCGTGGCCGGCGTGACAGAGACGCTGGCTTTCCCCTTGGGGTCCACACTGTGCACAAGACCCCGGTGAGGACCACACCTTCGAGAGCACGGAGGGAACTCGGGAGCAGGGGTCAGCCGGCTCTGCGGGAGGACAGTCCGTGCCGCCCGTCCAGCTCTGTCCTGGCGCTGCTGGTCTCTGAGGGTGCCGAGCTGGCTGGCGAGGCTGTGGGCTCTGCTGTGGACGGAGAGATGCTTGATTTGTTAGCAAAGGTGACTGATGTCCAGTAAGGACTTCCTGGTTTCCTGGAGGTGTTGATGAAGGTTTGTGAAAATAACATGAAATGTCTGTGTTTTTCTTTCCTTTGTATAGAAATACCAGCAGAATGCCCAGCGCCGCTGCTCAGGGTTTCCGCCGTGCAGGACGCGGGTGTGCGTCGGGGCTGCCGGCCTGGCTGAGAGTCTGGGCTGTGCAGCCGCCGCAAGGGGCGTCCAGGGGCCCTCCCCGCAGGCACACCAAGCGCCCTTGGTTTCACAGCGCAGGGGCCGTCGAGGGCTTGAGGCACCTTGGGGGACAATGCTAGAAATGAGAGCGCAGCGGAACTGGCGAGGAAGAAGGAACGGAATGTATGTGCTGGCCGGCAGAAGCTCCTGGGGCAACTGGGCCTGGTGCCGCGATCCCATTTCTGCGTGAGACAAGGTGACCCCTGCGCGTGTGGGTCCTGCGCTGCTCCGTGGGGATGATACGCAGAAAAGACAGTGGTTTGCGCCGGGAGGGGGAGATGGGGAGCACTTCTGTGTTACAGGGTTTCAGTTCTCCCAGCAGACGATGAGAGTTCGGTGTGGGCGCTGGGTCGGCCTGCAGACGTGTAGTGGCTTCGCGTGACGGCAGCGGGTTCTCGGATCACCAAACCAGTCGGGGGTCCCGCGAGGCTACCGTGTCTGCGTCCTGCACAGCCCCGGCCGTGGCCGGCCGTCCCTCGCAGCGGGCTCCTCGAGGGTCCGCGGTGCATGCCGCCCTGCCCGGGGCTCCGTCCTGCGCCAGGGGACGGGCAGTGTGGTCTGGGGCAGACAAGAAAGCGGTTTCCTCTGCAGCCGGCGGCCGTCTTCCCCACGGTGGTGCATGATGACGACTCTTACTGAAGTACACGCTGTTCCGGTTTCTGAGTTTTGTTCATTTTGTTGAAATGAACCAGTTGGGACTCCTGTTAGCTGTGTACGTCAGTAGTATTAACAGGACCTTCCCCACCGTGTGCTGGTGTCCGTGTATTTCCTACCCGAGAGTTCTGCGCTTTCTTCCTTCACGTGCTGTTCTTCCTAGGTCCGTCCTCACGCTTCCCCTTGGGGGAACGCCGCGTCCCTTGTCTAGCGGCTCCGAGCCTAGCGCTGCTTTCGACGGAGAGACTTTTTTCGTGCAAAGGACAGTGTTTGGGGAATTTGAGGACATGAATGTATTTGTTCAGAGCTGCTATCAGAGGCGTGTGTTCTTACGTTATAAAAACTATACATCCTGGGGAAATACTTTTTAAAAATGTATTGGGAAGGCATTGGAACAAGTTAAGGAAAAATTCCAAGTTTTTTGCACAATCCCTTCTGTATGATACTTAGCGTACAACTGTCACATACTTTCTTGTTTATCTTGAGTGTTTTTTACTTGTTCCGTCACATGCTGTGGTGCGTCCTCTCAGGCTGAGAGTCGATGTGGGGGACCGACGTGGCCCCAGGTCTGGTGGTGGAGGCGTGCTGACTGGTGCTCAGGGATCTGATGCAGGTGGTGGAGGGGGTGGCGGCCGTGGGAGGCAGCACTGGGGTGCAGAGGTGAAGGCCCTGGACTCTGGTGGGTGCTGGGGTGGGAGCTGGCTGGAGGAGGTTTGGGGAGATGGAGTCGGAGGGGCGGCGGGGTGAGGCTGGGAAGGGCCTTTGGAGGGGTGCTGACGCGGGGCATGGGGGGATGTGTACTGGCCTGAGGGGGGTGGGGAGGGCAGCAGAGCACAACCTGGTTGTGGGAACTCTGGGACTTAGGGTTGGTCCTAAGCACACCTGCAATGTGCCTAGAGATGTTGGGGGGGGGCGCATTGTCTTCACAAGCAGGTGGGAGCACAGGTAGAAAGCCTGAGTCCTACCTGCAGGCTGGCGGCCTTGGGGATTCTGGCGCAGAAGCAGAAAACCGCTCCGCCCACTTACACAGGGAGCCCTGCAGGTGGGCCTTGGCTGGTGGGTGGCTGGGGCTGCTTGACCCTTCCCTACTTACCTGAAGAGACCACTGGCTGGTGGCTCTGAGCCGCTGTTTCCAGGGAGGGGATTCTAAGGAGTCTGTTGGGTCAGGGTCCCACCCCGGGGAGGGCACATCCAGAAATGGCTGCAGGTGCCCTCTCTGCCTGCCATTTGCAGGCATTATAAATCCTGCCTTCTCTGCAGACCACAGCCCTGACCCTGGAGGCTCCTTGCAGTGCTGTTGTCCCCATGGGACTGGGATTCCGGCCACCTCCTGGAAGCAGGGGCGCCTGCTGCCTGGGGTTCTGATCACTTTCTGGAAGCAGACACAGCACCACGCAAGAGCGTCTCTGGGTGGAACCAGGGCTGGTGGGCTCCTCTCTCTCCCTTGGCTTGCGTCCTTCCTGAGGCAGAATGAAAACGCCCTTCCCAATAAGGAAATGGTGCACCTCGAAGACAGCTTGAGTTGACGTGAACTTTGGACAGCAAATGTAGTGTAAAGTTTCTCTCCGATTTCGATGTGTTAATGGTGTGCTATAAAGCACGGAATGCTTGGATGTTGGTGACAGATTGTCACCTAAACCATGAGTGTGTTTGTTAGAAGAACAGCATTGCTTCTCTTAACTCAGATCTGAGTTTGATTTTGTGCCAGAAAGAACCTGTACTTTATTTAAAATAGGGTGTCATCTGTCAAGTGACTTGAGATTTTGGTTTACACTATAAATTAATTTCATCTTATAGCACTCAACATATTTGAGTTAGTTATTAAGAATTCAGATAGCACTTACATGCTGTGTTCTGACTCCTGATTTCCCACTAATTCACGGCATTTGCCAGAACATGACAAAACCCCAAATCTGGAAATTATTGGGTGATGTGAGAAAAGGGAAGTCAGTTCTACTGTTTTGCTTTAAGGGAGTTACAGTATTTTTACGCTTACTTAATTCTTTCCTTTTCCAATAAGAAAAATCATTTCCTTGTGATCAGATATGAATTTGATTCAGTTAGTAAAAGTAACACACTCAGAGTGCATATAATTATGATAAATATAATACTTTTAATTAAAAAGTATTCAGTTGCCATAGAATATTTGTGATGATTGCCGAACTTTTTCCTGTGTCCTCCCCTCCCCCACCACTATGGTTCATGTTCAAATACGCTTGTGAAAAAGCAAATGCTATCGTTCATACTTGTTAACGCAGTGGTTTTCAACCCCAGGGATAGGATGTAATTCCAGCAGTGGAAATTCTCAAGTGAGTGGGTCTGTGTGAAGTTTGGAAGAAAAAACAGCCCCCTCTACATGTGCTCCCATCTCGAGACTCAGATTTAATTAGGGGCTGGCCACAGTGACTTGTGGGTGTCAGAACAGCCTGGTCCTTGGTGCCGTTGCAGGGCTTCCGTCGGGGTGGAGGGAGTTTGGGAAGCCAGCGGGAGCCTGGGGTTTGCTGGAGAACAGAGTGAACGTCCTGTAACTTCTGCATAGCGCCTTCCAAAATGTATCTGATTCAGCACCAGTGGTAACTTACTTTAGTGTAAAAAATAATAATACTGTGTGCAATTTTCTAGGAGAAAAAAACCCCACTTGATTTAAAAACCAAAATCAGAATGATGGGTGGGAAAACAACATTTTGAGGGAGCTTATGTGCTCGGGATTGACAGTGTTTCCTCGACCATGGAATTTGTTTTATTTTTGCATTTTAAAAGAACACGTTTGTTAAACATAGGAAAGCGGAGGGGAACATCCGTGCTGCAACCCCTCTGTTGAGAGAGAAACAGTACGGTAAGCTGATGTGCTGGCTGGCCCACTGTATCGCACGGTGACCGCATGGCAGGTAAGTGGCGTTTCAAAGGCACATTTACGGTTTTCGTTGTGGAAAATTGATTCTTGTTTAAAAATTACTTATACCCCCCCCATGAAATCATTAAGGTTTCTTCATGTACTTAAAATTTTCCTGGTCTCCTCATAGACTTAAAACGTAAATTGCTGTGAATAGTAAATGTGTAGTTTTTGTTCTGGGAGTGACGTGGCAGGAGGCAGCAGAGCTCGTGGGGCGCGGCCAGGGCTGAGCCACATCCGCGTCCGGGAGTGTGGGGTCCACACTGGGGACAGGAAGGCTTACACAGCACTGTGCGCCGTGCCTCCCACGCGCAGTTCTCAGCTTTGGTTTCCATTTTGAGCGCTCGGGCTGACTTTCCCAGGAGGGAACTCGGATGAAGCAGCTCTGAGCCCCGACGTCTGTGAGTCTTTCCACTGCCTTCGGTCCCCAGAGTCTGCTCCACGAACCACATATGACAAATATTTCTCCAAAACACCCATGCTTGCTGCTTCGCCGTCTTTTGGAATTCAGTTCGTGGAGGAGAAATCCGAGGCCATCCAAGATTTTTGTTTCATGTTAGGAAACTTATGTTTTCCTTCTTAATGCTTTTGGGCTCTTCTCCCCTTTATCTTCATAATAAAATGGAAGTTCAGCTTCATCTTGAGGCAGTCTTTGTCATTTTGTCTGGAGCGTTCTGCCCATCACAGATGCCTGCTTGGGTCGTGAGCCTGTGTTTTGTGTCCATGCTTTCCTCCACAATTGCCGTTTCATTTTTACTGTTTACAGTTTTTGATGCTGACCTACCTGTAGTTTTGGTTCTTGCTCCACCAATGCCACGGCTGTGACGTGTCCGTGGGCTCCACCAATGCCACGGCTGTGACGTGTCCGTGGGCTCCACCAATGCCACGGCTGTGACGTGTCCGTGGGCTCCACCAATGCCACGGCTGTGACGTGTCCGTGGGCTCCACCAATGCCACGGCTGTGACGTGTCCGTGGGCTCCACCAATGCCACGGCTGTGACGTGTCCGTGGGCTCCACCAATGCCACGGCTGTGACGTGTCCGTGGGCTCCACCAATGCCACGGCTGTGACGTGTCCGTGGGCTCCACCAATGCCACGGCTGTGACGTGTCCGTGGGCTCCACCAATGCCACGGCTGTGACGTGTCCGTGGGCTCCACCAATGCCACGGCTGTGACGTGTCCGTGGGCTCCACCAATGCCACGGCTGTGACGTGTCCGTGGGCTCCACCAATGCCACGGCTGTGACGTGTCCGTGGGCTCCACCAATGCCACGGCTGTGACGTGTCCGTGGGCTCCACCAATGCCACGGCTGTGACGTGTCCGTGGGCTCCACCAATGCCACGGCTGTGACGTGTCCGTGGGCTCCACCAATGCCACGGCTGTGACGTGTCCGTGGGCTCCACCAATGCCACGGCTGTGACGTGTCCGTGGGCTCCACCAATGCCACGGCTGTGACGTGTCCGTGGGCTCCACCAATGCCACGGCTGTGACGTGTCCGTGGGCTCCACCAATGCCACGGCTGTGACGTGTCCGTGGGGCTCCACCAATGCCACGGCTGTGACGTGTCCGTGGGCTCCACCAATGCCACGGCTGTGACGTGTCCGTGGGCTCCATCAATGCCACGGCTGTGATGTGTCCATGGGCTCCATCGATGCCCTCCGTGGCTGTGACGTGTCCGTGGGCTCCATCGATGCCCTCCATGGCTGTGACGTGTCCGTGGGCTCCATCGCTGCTATCTGTGACTGTGACGTGTCTGCGGGCTCCATCAGTGCCACAGCTGTGATGTGTCCAAGGGCTCCATTGATGCCCTCCATGGCTGTGATGTGTCCGTGGGCTCCATCACTGCTATCTGTGACTGTGACTGTGACGTGTCCGCGGGCTCCATCAGTGCCAGCTGTGACGTGTCCGTGGGCTCCCTTGCTGCCGTCCGTGGCTGTGACATGTCCGTGGGCTCTGTCAGTGTCCTCTGTGACTGTGATGTGTCCATGGGCTCCATCAGTGCCATCCGTGACGTGTCCGTGGGCTCTGTCGATGCCCTCCATGGCTGTGATGTGTCCACGGCTTGACTGCGTGGCTGAGGCTTTGGTGGCAGTGCCTTCCTTCCTCTGTTCCTGGAGGAGTGATTGGAAGGTGGGGAGATCACACCAGTGTTGCCAGCTGCGTGCTGCTTTCCAGCCCCTGCCTGGGCTCTCTGGAGGTCGGGCTGGCATACAGCAGGAACCAGGCACCCGAGACAGGTTGTGCTGTCGACTGAAGGAAGGAGCTGGTCCCATCCCGCACGGGAGATGAGTGTACAGTGTGTGGCAGTGTGGGATTGTCATGGTTGCGAATGGCTCCTACTTCTCTAACATACACTTGGACGCTACCCAGCGGGTCCGTAGGGTTTACACCAGCAAGTTTCTCCCGCTGCAGAGACGATGGCTTGATTAACTGATCACAGTGAATAGCGGTGTCCGCGTGCTGGTGAGGAGCTGACGGACTGACCCCGTGGGGAAGCTTCTCCAGCACTGGGCACCCCCACCCCCCGCAGACTGCTGCCCTTGTCCGAGGGGACCGCGTGGTTTGCTCCCCCTCAGGTGCACGAGGCCTTCTCAAGACTGCGCCTTTTCTCTTTTTAAGCAAGGGGTGCGCTTGGAGAACCCTGATCTTTTACTCATTTCGTCCTTTAAAACCTCGCTTTCCAGGGCATCTTGTGCCTCTGCACTGTGAGCCCCCTGTCCTGTTGCTGTGAGTGCGGGTGCGTCCGTGGCTTCAGGTGCTGGCGAAGGGAGAGGTATGCCTGCTTGCACCTTCTCACCTCTTCATGCGACACCCGTGGCCTCCACCTTGCTTTCCATTCCGCAGCCTCCTCCCCCCTCATGCATGGAACGTTCTATTACTATTTCCCCCTAATTTAAAAGTATGCAGTAAGATTAAATAAAGCAAAGGCATCAACTGAGAGTCCTTTTACAAACTGGGAAAAAACCCAGAAATATGGATATGTGTAACATGACAAACCAGCCAGAATGAAATAAAAGTTTTTTCCTTTGATGTTCTGCGTGGATAGCCCTGGACAGCTGCAGGGAAGAGATTCCCCGTGCATCCTCAGAGCCTAAGGCATGTTTATTGAATAAAATAGGCTGAGTGGAAGGGGCGGGATGTTGGCCAAGCCCTGCCCATCCTGATGTTCTGTGAATAATGACGCAGTTTTGGTAAGCTGGGTTAAAGGTTCTTTTCCTCAGCACATCGCTGTGTGACATCACAAACGTGGGATTGCAATGGCTTGTGCCGTCCACTTCTTCACTGGACGGTCGAATCTTTCTTCCTCTGGAGAGCCCGGCAGTGGGAGCACAGAAGCGGGCCTCACATGGGTATGTATTACATTCCTTTCTTAAATTAGCCTCCGCGAGCAGCAGCTGCCGTTGGCAGAAGGGTAGAGGCTGAAGGGCTCGTCCTGTCCCAGTGTGAGAACACAGGAGGCCCTCTGCAACTCAGGTGTAGACGTCCGTGTCTCATGGTGTCGTGGTGCGTGTGGGGCCGTCTGGGGGGCCTTGGACCTTGACCCTTCAAGCCATTCTTCTGCACAAAGTCAGGGTGGGGTGGACGTCTAGAGTAAGAATGATACGTAGATGCCTGAGTTGGCCCACATGTCCTTAGGGACATAAATCTGTGCAAGAAAACCCTCTCTGCCATTTTTGTATTTAAATAGGGAACCAGTAGTCCTGGTGTCTGGTCATTGGCCTATGGATGTGCCCTGCCTAGTATAGCCAGGTATATCCTAGTATATCCAGCAGTTCAGACTCTCCAGCCACCCTCCCCCTCCCCCCCACCAGCAGAATCACAAGTTCTAGGGAGGGAGTGCCCAGCAAGCCTTCAGTGTGCCCTGCGGGCGATTCTGATGGTGTTAGGTTTCAGAACCTCTGCTTTGCTGGCTGCCAGTGAACCCTGCTTTTGCTGAATTTCCAGCACAAAAAGGCCAGGTTCTGAAATAGCTGGTTGTAGTATTGTGTGGTTCAGAAATAGAAGAGCTTTCTTAAAACAGGCGAGGTCGGGAAAATGATGTCCATCACATCTAGCAAAGATTTCAAAGTACTGGGCACTGTTTCTTATCTTTGCTTCTTGGAGTAGGGCTATAAAACCATTCACTCTAATCAAATTAAATCCACCTTGGCTTTTTTCTGAAGGAATCCAACAGGATTGTACACCAGGGATGTTGGCTACGATAGTTTTGATCGACTAGTGGATCAAGTTGGAACTGGGTCTGTTTTACCCCGAGTGTTGACCAACTGGGATTCTCTTTGGTGCTTAGCGGCAAGAGAAAAGGGTGTTACTTGGATTTTCTTCCCAGTGTGAGCTGGTAGGAGGGGTTCCATCCACGAGGTACCTGGGATCTAAATGAACAGAAGCCCAGAAGTACAGTGATTCCGATGAGCAAGGACAGATCAGGCTTCCGGGTTGATCTTACCAGCTGGAGTAGGACGTCCTGTGTCTTCTCACAGGCTTTGCTGTGTGGCCGCCCTGCCCGTAGGTCCGAGTGCAGGAAGGGTCGGAATGATCCAGCCCAGGGCTGAGCAGTGCTGTTGGACAACCTGGAGCCCAAAGCAGCCTCAGGTCCCTTGTCCCGTAAACTGTCCTTAAAAGTGAATTCTCTGCAATTACGTGGAGCAAGGGAACTAGGTGAATAGTGTGTCACACTTCTGACCCAGAAGACTAAAGTGGTACCTAGCGATCCTTCAGGATTAGGATGGACTTTTTTGAGTAATGGTAACTTTCTGTGAAGGATCTTGGACCCATTTTTCCCCTCTTGTGATAGGGCGTCCGTGCTCCGTTGCTGCCTTTAGAAAGTTCCAGTATGCCAGTAGGTCTCATAAGGAAAGTCACGGAAGAGGAACACGGTTGTGTGATTATGTAATATTGCATATGCGTGGGACCTTGTTCACACACGTGTGCCTGTGTGTGCGCACGTGCAGCCCCGTGGGCACGTGAGGTCAGGTGCTTGGAGTTCCCGTGCCCTCTGCTGCCTTGACACGAAGCCCCGAGGGTTTGAGAGCCGTCGGGGTGGCCTGTGGTCTGTGGCGTTGCGGCCGTGTTGGAGGCCGGCCCTCCAGTGTGCTGCTCCCCCCGTGAGCATCTCCCTGCCCCTGTCACCCTGGAACGTAGTGTGTGCTGCCGGGCTGCGATGGGGCAGCTTGGGCTCGGTGCCACGTGGAGAGCTGTCTCGCCCTGGCAGCGAGTCTGCGGAGGGGCGAGAGCAGGAGCAAGATCATACCTGACGTCCTTTCTCCTCCGCGAGCGACCCTTGCGTCGGGAGAGCTGTGCCGGGCGAGTCCAGGGTTCCGCACCAGGAGAGCATTCGTCCTGAAGTGCCAGCAGCCCTGGGTTTGCACTGTGCTCACCAGTGTTTCCACCTCCCCGTCCTCGGGAGTCGAGGGCGCGGCAGGAGGAGGCAGCCTGTCCTGTAGGATGTCTCCCTGGACACGTTCCCTGGGTGCCCTCCCTGCCCCAGGGCAGTCAGGTAGGGGACTGGCCCACAGGGACGGTGACCCTCTGGCTGGGCACTCTGCGCGGTTCGCGGGGGGACAGGACCCCTCACACAGGAAGGGTTTTGTGTGCAGGTTGGGAAGCTGGCCTGGGATAGCTTCCACCCAAAGTCCGAGAAGAACTCTAGCGATACTGCTTGTGTGTGCGTCCTGGGACAAGTGTCTGGATTGATTGGGCTTCGTCTCGTGTGCAAACAGGCTCAGCGTGCTGTGAGAATGGCCAGCAGCCACAGCTTGCATGAGGGTAACGGCGTGAGCTTCCCGAGCCCCTTTCCACCGTGGTTTCTATAGAGACCACTTGTGTGCCGTGACACTCAGGAGCAGGGGAGACGTAGTCGCCCTGAGCACAAATCCCTTTGTGTCCGCTGTAGTCCTGGGAACCTGTTGGATGTCACATAATTATTACTACTTTGAGGAAACGGCGAGCTTGGGCTAGGTTTCCTGATTTTTGCTGTGACAAACAGCATCAGGGAGCAGAGCCTAGTGGCTTTCAGTCCTTATTTCTAGGGATGGAGGCCTTTCTCGCTGAGGCATGGGGGGACACTACCCAGAATTTGGGAGGGTTCAGAGTATGGCATGTGGGCTTTACAGGTTGTTTTCCCGAGCTGTTCTGAGAGGCTGGGAGGGCTTCGGTTGTTCCCTCCTGGGGCCATGGGTCTGTTTGGAGACATCCTGCAGCCTAACCCGAGACGAAATCGGCATCTGCACGGCAGAGGGGGTCACCTTGGTCGGCGGCACTTGGCAACAGGTGAGCACTCCTGTGATTCTAAACACACGTACCCCAGAGACCTGCAGCTTTCTAGCTTCCTGGGTGAATGAATCAGTGCTAGAAACATCCGAATGCCTGTACACCTGAGCCACCAATCTCCCAGCATCCATTTCCTTACCAAAATGGGCCATAAGGGGAAGAGAGGACGTACCTTCTCCACTCAGATGGCCCTTTCCAGCGGCTCACAGTCCAGCTCTGTCGCCTCCTGGGAGAAGCTTGTCTGTTCTTGACTTGCTTAAGGTGAATATTAATTTGTGTGAAAAGTCTTGTTTTGCAAGAACGGTGCTTTAGGGATTTAAATATTCAGGCTTACTTGTCATGCACGATCGGATTGGCGCTTTAATGCTACTCTTTGTAAAGACTTCTGGATTGCTGTTGGAGTGACTTTTTCTTGCGTTCGCTGATACGAGATCTGTTAGTATGAAGAAGCGGCTATACAGTTAGGATGGCACATCGGACAGCGTCGTCCTAAGCAGTGCTTGCTCTTCTAACAAGTGTTTGGGATTCAGCTTTTCATCAAGCGTGGGTTCGTTGCTTTGTCCCAGCTCTCCGGTCATGCTGCTGTGTTCTCTCTGGCTCTGAAATAAGGTCACGTGTTGAGCTGGGCCAGGGTTACGGAGGGGCTTTCACCCCGCAGCGTGCTCTCAGTTTCATAAAAGCTGATGCGGAGATGTGCCGCACAAGTGTGCGGGCCCTTCCTCCTGGCGTGGCCCCGTTCTGCCTGACTCTGGGCTGTGTCTCCTCCTCTCGGGGAAGGAAGGAAGGCAAGGTCGGTAGCTACCTGGCCCCTTCACGGTTCTGTGGAAGAGATTAGCCCTTGGACAAGGGGTCTGGTTATTTTCTTCTGGGTTGGTTGTTAGCTCTGAGTCCAGTCTCTCTTGTTAAGCTTTGGAGAAGAGAATGAATTGGAACAGTGCATCTGGCCTTCCGAGTTGTGACAACACGAGGACCTAGGGGTTGATAATCAGCTGTGTGGACACAGAGCCCTCAGCAGGTCTGGGTACAAGTGGCGGGTGCGGGTCGTTTGTCTTTCTGGGATGCCGGCTTGGCTTCCTTCCCTAAGGCTCGTGCTCTCCACGCAATCCCGAGACAGCACCATCTCGGGTACCACGGTGGCCTTTCCCATCAGCAGTCGCCTTTTCCTCTTGAGGGGCATGTGGGAGACCTTCTGGAGTCTGGTGCTGTGGATTCTCGCCCCTCTTTGAGACGTGACACTTTACTGGTGAACATGGGATAACCTGTCACGGAGAAAATCAAGGTAGATTTGTATTCCGTGTGGGTGTGTAGACGTATGTTGAGGAATAACGTGTGGTGACAGCTAACGGCAGCCGTTGGGGAATATGGAAGCCGCCTGCAGAGGGTGGGAGGGCGATCTTGCAGCTGCTCGTGGAGAACGGAGACCTGCCTCAGCGTCGTCCTCGGCACTGTCAGGGTCCCCAGACGTGGGGGGGGGCACGGCCTCTGCACCACGGTCTCTCCAGGCTGGTTTCGTGGGAGAAGGAAACACTCAGATGTTAGCAATGTAGGAAATGGATCCGGAAGAAAACAGCCCGAAGTCCTGGAGAAATGGGGGTTAGGAGAGTGTAAACGATCTTGCGATTTTGTAAAATCTTTTAAAATTAATGTAAATCATCACCTTACGACATAGGAGGTCTTCACAGCAATATTTACAGAAGAGCAGACGTTAACGCCAGAATTTGTGTCAAAACAACGATTGTTCACCACATCACATTGAGAAGTCAAAACGAGACATAAAAACCCATAATATAAAAAAGCAATGGGGAGGAGGAGCTCGTGCGGGGTGCAGCTGGCCAAGGGAGGAGGAGGCAGAGGTCGACCGGCTCCATTTTTGAGCCCGGGAGGGCTGTGACTGGTCTGGGAAGGGTCTTCATCGGACGCCAGGATGTCGGGGAGCTGGTTGGCAAGTAGGGCGTGCTCCTCGCCGAGAAGGGAAGACGCCCGTGTCAGCTGACAGGTTGCGGGCCACACCGCGGGCTATGGGGGGCAGCGGCCCGCCCTGGGCCCAACGCGCACCTGCACTGCTCAGACCCGGCCGCCACAGCCTCCCTGGAGATGCCGTTGTGGTGCCTGTGAGTCCGCACTTTGAGCGAAGTGATGACCTCAACCAGCAAGGTTACTGAGCCACTTTCTCACCACACGGTGTTCGGGATCGGGCAGGGAGCTTCCCACGCACCAGAAATGGGGGTGCATAGAGGAGCAACTTTTGACGCCCGAGGAAACCCCCCTAGAACAGGGCACATTCCACAAGAGTGAAGACCATGACAAATTAGCGGGTGGGTAGAGGCGAGGGGGCTGTTACAGACCAAAGAGAAGAGTGAGTCACCAAAGGCAGGGCGTGATCTCGGTTGGGTTGGTTTGGTGGAAGAAAAAAGGCCGTGAGAGCCGTTTTTGGGGACAAGTGAGCTAATTTGAATATCAGCCGGACAAGGAGGATATGGAGTTGTTAATTGTGTGTGACGATGGGCTGTAGTTGTAGGCTCCCTGGTCCTAGAAAGCGTCGGCTACGTAGGTCAGGGTGACATCCCAGGTGAAGAGTGATGCTGGCTGTGGGCGGAGCTGTGAGGGGGCAGCGTCCGTGGCTGCTGATCCTTGCGGAGAGAGTTGGGTATTTTCATTCTCTCAACTTCTTTTTTTTTTTTTAAAGATTTTATTTATTTATTCAACAGAGATAGAGACAGCCAGTGAGAGAGGCAACACAAGCAGGGGAGTGGGAGAGGAAGAAGCAGGCTCATAGCGGAGGAGCCTGATGTGGGGCTCGATCCCAACGCCGGGATCACGCCCTGAGCCGAAGGCAGACGCTTAACCACTGTGCCACCCAGGCGCCCCCATTCTCTCAACTTCTTAGTATGTTTGAAACTTTTCGTGATAAAAAGTGGGAGAAAATCTGGAAATTAAAAGGGAAGTCCAGGTCAAAGTGTACTTTTTTTGGATTCAGACGTGGAGAGGTTCAACGTTCATGACCTCGTTCAACGTAAGATTTCATCCCTCGGGTTTGTCACCTAGGTTTTTTCTGGTGAGAAATTCGGTATCTCTGGAAGAAAGGGAGGGGAGACATTTCCAACTAAAACCTTAGCACCCTGCCGTGTCACTTTGGACTCTGATGAGCTGATATCCCCTCGAGTGGGGCTGCCTGACCCTGTAGCTGAGAGCAGCTGGTCGATGCAAGCAGGTTAAAAATAACAAGTCCTCGTAACATTCAGACCAATGAAATGTCAGCAGAGGTTAGGAGAGGCATTTCCCTTGACTTGCTATTCCTGGGAAGTCTGAATATCTAAAAGACCGCATTTCTGTAGATGCTAATATTTTTATTAGTGTTCCTTCTCATGAAATGCTACTGGGTGTGGCGGGAAAACCAAGGTTGCCAGCCTGGGACTGGCAGGCTTTGTCGTCTTGCTGGTTACCCAGGTTTGCAAATGCAGGTGCTCTCCAGCAGCAAGACTCCGGCCCAGGGAACCCGAGGGAACGTGCAAAGGTGCAGACAGTCTGGGGAGGTTTCTGGAAGGAACCATCTGCTGGGGCTGAAGGACCGACCATCCTTTCAATAGGCAAAGCCAGGAGATCACTTAGAAACAAGGCTCAAGGAAAAGATCTGGATCTGCCTCCGTCTGGGGAGCCGAGTGCCTTTTCCCACATTGGTTCAAAGCTCGTCTATGGCCGCGTGCCGTGTGCCAGCCGCCGTGCCGCGGGGCAGGGCTACCTGAAGAACAAGTCACAGAATTACTCTTCAGTATGAGTGTCACTGAGACACGCTCTGTATTTGGTGCCTTGGTGGCTTTTTCTTCATTGTGGTTTTGATTCTGTTTTCCTAATCCACTCTATGATCATTATAAGTCCCAGAGTTCAGGATTTCATTTTATTTTTAATTTTTTACTTTTGAGAGCAAGAGCACATGGAGGGGAGGGCAGAGGGAGAGAGAATCTTGGGCAGAGTTCCTGCCGAGCTCAGAGCCCGATGGAGGGCTCGATCTTGCAACCCTGAGAACAAATCAAGAGTCAGACGCTGAATTGGCTGAGTCCCCCAGGTGCCCCATCAAAGTTCAGGAATTTTTGAACACGTTTTTTGGTAAGGGGAGTGGTCCACGGGTGAGGGGGGACTCACTTTGCAGGTGGGCCGCAAATGCTGGGGGTCCAGGCTCCTGGCACCTGCCCGGCTGCTTTGGGTGCCTGGCCTGAGGCTCAGTGGCCTGGAGCAGACGGGAGCAGCCTTGTGCCCTAACCTTTCATCCCGGCCAGCTGCATGAACTCCTGGAAGTTCAGTCTAGTTGTGGGAAGATGTGGTTCCACTCTAGCAGGAAACGCCTGGCCCTTCGTTGTGATGGTTTCACGAAGCAGAGCGGTGGGTTTGGAGTGCGTCTCTGCCAGACATTAGCGTTTGTCTGGGGAGACAGTCCAGCTTTATCAGCATGGTAGAACCAGGATGGTTTAGGCCGGGGAGCACGGAACTAGGCTGGCAAGGTCTTACTGAATATAACCACTGGTGTCTGCCGTCTGTCAGTGGAAAGACTCAGCTGGTGTGACTCGACGGGGAAAGCATTTTTTTTTTCAAAGATTTTATTTATTTATTTATTTGACAGAGACAGCCAGCGAGAGAGGGAACACAGGCAGGGGGAGTGGGAGAGGAAGAAGCAGGCTCATAGCAGAGGAGCCTGATGTGGGGCTCGATCCCAGAACTCCAGGGTCACGCCCTGAGCCAAAGGCATACGCTTAACGACTGCGCCACCCAGGCGCCCCAGGGAAAGCATGTTTTTACGCAGGCCCGGTGGGCCAGGTGGAGGAGAGCTGAGCACGGGGCAGCCCTGGGAGGCCTCAGCCCGAGCTGCATGTTAGGGCTGCCCTGGAGTCTGCAGAGGTCTGTTCTGGGTGGGTGGTTGTAGCAGGTCAGTACTGTGCAGCTAGCATTGAGAAGTATTCCGGCTTTTCCATCGTGCTGCCGGCATCCGCACGGCCCCGGCCCGGCGCAGGGGCAGGCCAGCATGCTTTGGGAGTAACGGGGCTGGGAACCAGTTGCAGGGGGTGGGGAGGCAGGGGCCGTGCGATGTGACGGAATGACCTGTCTGCCCCTGTGCGGGCTGCTGTGTTCAGAGCTCTCGGTCGGATTTCTTGAGTACGTGAGCGCCCACCCTTTGCAGGGCAGTCGGGGAGCTGCTGAGCTGCCTGCAGCCGGGGCACGTGGTCAGGGAGGAGTGGAGGAAGCACGTCCAGAGCCTCTGCCAGACGGCGGTGGTGCTTCAGGCGGCCCTCTGCCCCGAGGTGTCTCGGGCTGGAGATGTGCTCGGCTTGCAGCTGCTCGCCACGCTCTCTCTGAGAACAGACTCCTCGCAGGTGATGGACAGGTGCGCCCCGGGGAGTGGGAGAGGAATGCAGAGCGGGAGCGGTGTGATCCTTCCGGTTAGCAGTGGGCACAGGTTGGCGGTTAGTACTTTCTCTATTTACCGCCCATCCAGGGTCACGGGCTTCGAGGTTTCTCTGCTCCGTGATCATGCCCCAGAGGACATAGGTGGGCCACATCTTACTGGAACAGGGAAGTAATCGGTGTGCCTGAGCCCTGCGGCCATACGAAGAAATACAGAGGCCACTGAAATCTGAGACGTTGTAGAATAAAGTATTATGTGTCCCCAAAACGAAGTCATTGGTAAGCTAGATGTCCCTTGAAAGAGAAGGGCTGTGTGCTTGTCCCCTTGAAGGTACGCTGCAGACCCAGCGTGAGTGAAGAGTCGGGTCCCAGGTGTGGTGTGCATGGCTCCTGGCGGAAACTGAGAGAGACGGGGGTGAACACGCCTCCAGACAGGAATTCCGGTCCTGCCGCACCTGTGCTGCTGTCATCACTCCCGTCCTGACACGATGACAGCGTCGCTGTGCGTTCTTCACGTGCGTGGCGTATTTTCTCAGACCTGGCGGACGAGGAAGCCGACTTTGCCTTTCTGGAGTAGGGCTGAGGTTTCTTTACAGAGTGATGCGGTCTCTTCTGTTCATCCTGCTCTTTAATTAAGTCGTGGGCTTTTATATGCTTCACTCCGTTCTGTTCCCTGAAACGGGTTCTGCCCCGCTTAAAAAGTAATCTTAAATCATAGTTGGTAGTTTCTAAAGGTTTCACAAGTCCACTTGAATATTGGTAATTGAATATTGGTGGTTTGCTTCCTGGAAAATTGCGTCTTAGAGCCCAAAGTGGGAGTGAGGTTTGGATGCTGTTACGAATCCCGTGTTCAGGTCGGAAAGCCTTCCCCGCACTTGTAGGTACAAAAGCCCCAGCTTCACACGTAGACGCTCCCAGGACACATTTGCAACTCATTCCTACGTTTTAACGATCTCGGGAGGGCTTGCTGGAGAAAGCGGGATGGTCAGCATTGAGTGAACATGGGATACAGACGTGTCCAAATGTAAAATTGGTTTCAAACAAGTATCTTAGCGTTCCCTCTAAAGGTCCACTCATGAAAGAATGCTCTAATATAAACGTTTGAAGAGCGTCGACCCCTCCAGGTGCTAAGTACTAAGCGTCCCGCCGATCGTCCTGTTGTTTCTAACTGACACATTTAGGCCGCGTTGATGTTGACGGCTATAACCATGTATCGCACGTGATCACAAGGGTCCCTCCTCTTGAAGCAAAATCAGGTCCCTGCAGATGACATCGTCTTACCAGATTTAATTAAAATGCAGATTGCTACAAGGCGCTAAGCCCCCGAGGGACAGATAAAAGCCTGGGAACATAAGACTCCAGAGTCTTCTTTCCCTAAAACATGGGAAATGGAGTTAAATGCAAGGTACCAAGGCAATTGGTACTTTAAAACCATTATTTTACGACATGAATTAAAGTAACAGTTGGAGTAACTTCTTGGCATTAACTTCAATGATCCTAAATCCGTTAACGCGATGATTTCAGTTGTTTGAATTATTTCAAATAGTTTTAACAGTATATGAGATAACTTTGTTGACTTGAATAATTTGGGTAGTTTGGCTTCTTGGGAGACTTGGTGTTCTTTGAGCGCAAGCGCCCCTGCCTTCCGATGCTGCCATGTCCCCCGCGGTGCCCGGCTCTAACAGTTGTCACGGGACGAGCGGCCCCACGATGCGGTCCCGTGGAATGGAAACCGAGTCCCGGAGCGTTTCATCACACGTATGTGGTCTCTGTTCTGTACACAAAGGTTCAGGAGTGACCACGCCTCCCTTTTGGTGTCTCTGAGTATGAAACTAATCGAAAATGCTCAATGCTGTTTTCCAGGCAGGATTAAGTGCTTATTACGAACTCCTGCTTTTGGTACCAGATAACCTGATTTATTCCGTAGGATTATCCCGCACCAAAGAGACAGCCTGTTCACACTGCATCCCTGGTCTCAACCAGATCAAAGAGGCCTTATTAATTATTCATTATGACATTTTATACGTTATTTTACTTTTCATAATTACCAGAGTCTGTATAATTAACCTCTCATTCTGTTGAAGTGCTTAACATTAAGTAGGGTTATAATTACAACTATTAAAAAAAAATGGAAGAATTTAAAAATCTTTAATTAGAAAGAAAACTGTTTTTTTTAAATTTTTTGTTCTGTTTCATCGTGCATTTTTTTCCTTGTCGATAAGTATCCTTAATTATTTAAACAAAGTGAAAAACCAGAGAGGTCGTGTGGTCGGCAGAGTCCTGGCTGGTGCGGGCTGCGAAGGTTTGCCCATCCTCCCGTTCTGACTCCTGGATGAGATGCGGTCAGTCTGTGAGCGCCTGGCGTTCATAACACGCGTTGTTCGAGTGCAGAAGTGGGTTCGGCCAACGTCGCCGTTTCCTGGGGGACAGCGGGTTCTCAGCACAGCTGCGTGCGGAGCCTCACCGGGCGGGGTTTCGGCGGGCGACAGGAGAGCGGCTCCTCTCTGCCCAGGGCTCTCTGTTCTGTACCATAAACTGGGAAGAGCTTAGTCCACATCTGGTTAGAAGGGACTTGACTGAAACAAGATGGGATAGATGGTAGGTGGGGAGGTTTCCCTAAAGCATGGTTGTGTCTTAGCTCTTGATGTGAAGTCCGTCACCCCTCCTTGAGGACAGCTGTCCGCCTTGAACCCCGGCCACGGTGACCTTCACGCTGAGTCCCAGTCATGAGATTAAGCCTGAAGGGCAGTGCGGCCTGCTGAGCAGGGCTGATTTCAGGCAACGGCAGGGCTGTTGGCTGCGTTGTCAGGTTTGAGCACAGGTTCCGTCTGTAATGTGCCACCCTTGATCTGACATTTGGGGCATGGAGAGGGGGTGCTTGCCCACGCCCAGATCTTGGGCTCCACCTTCCGTTCTTGTGGCAACGTGGTGGGCCTGTGTCCAGGGTGCCTGATTCCCCGAGGGGGGACCTTGTTTCGTGCTCCTGAGGACTTTGGATGGGCTCCTTCCGCAGGAGAAGGGAGCAGTCACAGCCGCCTCTCTGGGTTATTGTGAGGGTTTGTACGTGAGCGAGCCTAGAGCTCCTGGCTTGGTGCACCCGAGGGTCCCCGTGGCGTACTGTTTCCCATAGCCTGTTTCCTGTCTCGTTGCTGCCACGTGGCAAGCATGTGTTTGGTTTTCCGTGGAGCCAGGCAGTGAGAATCCAGGGGTCTCACTGGCTTCTGTGTGACCGTCCTACACACGCCCCCAAACAC
Organism: Ailuropoda melanoleuca; assembly: GCF_002007445.2. NCBI lineage: Eukaryota > Metazoa > Chordata > Mammalia > Carnivora > Ursidae > Ailuropoda > Ailuropoda melanoleuca. The sequence goes on along the minus strand of NC_048232.1, from coordinate 470,577 downwards.
AGCCCTGGTCCTGCCATTCCTTGGTTGGAAACCCACAGAAACAGACCAGACTTCTCGTTGAGCCATTCAGAGTCTGCCCAGCCAATGTTCCCCAAATTCGCCTCAGCCACCTGCCGGGCTCGTAGGTCCCAACTGGGCGGTCTTCACTCCAGGGCAGAGGGCTTGTACTGATGTCTGGACAGTGCTGTGGTCATTGGGACTGGGGTTGGGGTGGTCCAGCCATCCCTGAGGAGAGGGACACTGCCACATACCCCACACTGCAGAGGACAGCCCCACGCAGAGGCCCAGAACCCCTGCGGTGGTGGTTCTCCTGTCCACCTGCCCCCCGCATTCTTCTTTCCCTCGGACACAGGGCTCCTCCTTCTCTCCTCTTGCCAGTTATCAGTTTGCCCGTCCTCAGAGCTCCTGCCGGTGGCTGTGCCAGGGTCTGGGTCTGACCCTCCGGTGAGGACCTGCCTGGCCTGCGTGGAGCCTGTCGCCTGACAGAGCGCGTGGGAGGCCATGGCAAAGCCGGCAGGCTCTTGGTGCCGGAAGTGAGCTTGTTTGCGTTGTTTAAAAATTCTTGGGGGGCGCCTGGGTGGCACAGCGGTTAAGCGTCTGCCTTCGGCTCAGGGCGTGATCCCGGCGTTGTGGGATCGAGCCCCACATCAGGCTCCTCCGCTATGAGCCTGCTTCTTCCTCTCCCACTCCCCCTGCTTGTGTTCCCTCTCTCGCTGGCTGTCTCTCTCTGTCAAATAAATAAATAAAATCTTTAAAAAAAAAAATTCTTGGGTGCGTGGGGGCCCCTGGGTGACTCTGTCGGTGAAGCGTCTGACTCTTGATTTCGGCTCAGGTCATGATCCTGGGGTCCTAGGATCGAGCCCCGTGTCAGGCTCCTTGCTCAGTGGGGAGCCTGCTTCTCTTGGTCTCTCCCCCGGCCCCACGTGCTCTCTCTCTTTCTTTAAAATAAGTAAAATGTAAACAGAATTCTTGGGCGTGTGGAAGTCCGAGTTTGGTGCTGGCAGGCTTTCGAGCAAACAGGTCTGAGCGCGCAGTGAAGTAAACCACCCGGCCATCCGGCCACCGGCCGTCCGCAGCGGCCGCCTCTGGAGCGAGTGTGTGGCGATGTCTTACCTTGTTAACTCGGGATATGTTTCAGCCTAGGGAGAGGTCAGTGCGAGGTCAGCCTCCTCGTCTTGACCCCCGTCCCCCGTTCTGCAGCTTAGTAGCTGAATGATTCCTGCAGCTCCTAAGACTTTCTGGGCCCTGGCTCGGCTCAGCAGTGATGTGGGATGATAACCTGACTGCCTTGGAGGGAGCTGGGGGAGCTCAGGACTGTCTGCGGGCGGCTCGGTGCTGACGTAACGACCTTCCAGGTTTGTGGTTCCACGTGTTCGTATCCGTGTACATCCCCAAATCAGGAACAAACAGCAAAGTGCGTATGCAACAGACCTTTTTAGGTGATGGCGGTGTGAGGTGCACGGCAGGTGAGCCGCGTGTGAGCCAGGCGGGGTCCGGCCCATGCTCGCCTGTCCGTGGTGGCCGCGCTGGGGCCGGAGCGGGTAGCGCTCTCGATTCTGCTGGGCCTGCAGGTAGCCTCAGGGTTTCCCTCCACCCGGTAGAAGCCCATCCCCTCGGCAAGCCCACTGTTTCCTGGGTGGTGTCAGGTGGAGAGAGTGTGTGCCTCCCAGTGAAAGTAGAAAGTGACCGCAGTCGCCGTGGGACATATTCACGTACGAAGATGAGACCCCTTGCAGTTGCTCCTCGGTTTGCTGGGATCCAGGATCCCCGGCGCCGCCAGGAAGAGAGCCATGTTTTCCCAGCTTCCTTACTGAGGGAGTTCCAGCTTTGGGGAAGCAGTGACCCCAGCTGAAACTCACTTCTGCAGCTAGGCGTGGCTGGGTGGCCCGTGTAGAGAATGGGATGTTGATCAGAATTACATGGCAGGGGGCACGTCCCTTTCTGGATTAAAACAACACCATGCAGCCCTCACCCTCTGTCCTTGCCTGGGCCACGGCTGTGATGCCGTGGTGCAAGGAGGAGAGCCTTCTGGAAGGCTGGTGGGTAGCAGCAGCCGGGGTCCCGGGGTGGGGGTGTTGTCCTGGGGCTGCCGCTCCATCTCCCCCTGCCCCCTGGACCTTCCTCGTCCTTTAGGCGAACGGACCCTTGCTCACCTCAGCCACTCAGCTTTTGTCGTATAGCAGGGAGGACTCCTGGTACAGTGAGCGACGTAATTAGGTCTAACTTTAATGATGGGGGATGGAGCCAGAAGGAAACAGAGGGGTTTTCCTAGAACAGGTCGTCGGTCTTGTTTCTCATCAGTAAGTCATAGGAGGACAGTATCTGTGACCAGAGAGTAAATATGAATGGGAATTGTTTGTGAACAGGCCAAAACGTGGGTTCCCATGAAGAACGGAAGCGGGGTTGACCCCTGACTCACTGTCTGTGGGACCTCAGGTGGTTTTGTCCTCGGTGGGCTCAGTGTCTCCCGAGGTGGGGCTCGCCGGATGGTCTCCACTCTTGTTCGGCTCTGGCACTTTCTCAGCTCTGGCATCCTGACCTGGAGAGGCCAGAGTATCTTCGGGGGCCGTGTGGACCCTCTCTAAACCAGTGAAGCCATTTGATGGGCTCAAGGATGGGAAGGAGAAAAAGCCAGAAGTGGGGCAGAGAGCGGGAAGAGGACCCCGTAACCATTCACAGTGCTGTTGGGGGGCGGTGGCAGCCCTCTGCCACCACCCCCACCCCCTCCTGTGCATGGTTGCTGACTACAGGTGCACCAAGGGAATCCCGGCGGGAGGGGCAGCTTGAGGGGACGCTCGGGCCCTGCAGCCGATGGCCCGGCCAGAGGTGTGACCTTGGCAGGTGTGCCTTGACCATTCTTTGCCTCTGTTTTGTCATCTGTGAAATGGGGTTCATAACTGTATCTCAGTCATAGGTTGTTATGAAGACCAGTGTTGCACACTTAAAACAGTAGCTGGTCACTAAGGACTCCAACGGTAGGGCCTGACCGAGGGCTAAGATGGTTGGACTTTGGAAGGAGTATCCCATGGAAGTGATGGCTCCTTATTTGTGGTGCTTTTCATCTGTCCAGAGCTTATGGCTTGATTTCTTGGTGAATAAGAAGTAGTTTTTAAGTAGTTCCTTATTTTGGAATGAAATCAGTTTTCACGTATTTCATCTAGATGCAGTTAGTCTAGTTTTCCAGGTGATGAAAATGTCTTTGGACATGCCGTTTAAGAAAATTTTGATTGTCCCCTTTTCAAGGAAATTTACTGGTGATCTTTGTTGTTTCATTCCATTACCACCAAATGTCATATCCTCCAGTATTTACGTTTAATTGATGGGTTGTCATTTAAAAATAAATTTTATTATATATAATTTCGTGTTAATTTTTTGTGTGTGTGTGGTATTTTGGGCAACTGTTGCCTGTCTGTAAGTAATCAGCGATTCAGTACAATTTTAAAAGGTGGTGTTTGTATTTATTTGGATAAAGGAAGAGCTGCTAAGTGCCATCACCCTCAGAAAAGACGGCGTGCACGTGAGTGTGTGTGAGGCCCGGCGTGGCTTAAGGTCTTTTGCAAATTCAGGGGTGTTTTTTGACCTTTCTCTTCTGCCCAAACCTGGTCGTCCTGCCCGTCCCTCCTCCGGCCTCACCCGGCATTCCGGAGCTGCGGCTGGGGTGCCTTCGGGTGCAGGCGTCCGAGACCGCAGCGCAGGCCTGCCCAGAGCCGCATTCTGATGGCCTTCCCTGCGGAGTGGAGAGCGCCAGCCTGTCGTCAGAGCCACGCGGGCGGGGAGGGAGGGCCCCGAGGCACCGGTCATCCAGGAACTGGCTCCGACCGGCTGCCCACTTGGAGGATGTATTTAGATTTTTACATGCTCTTTCCTCTGTGCTCCAGCTAGTGTGTGGCTGCCTCTTACTCATCGTCATGGGACTGCACGTCAATCTGACTGAAGCCGGCAGATGCGGGCAGGCCGCCCGGCGTCCTCGCCAGTGAATTCCAGCAGGCGGGTTGGCCGGGCGATAATAGAGGGTCTGTCTGTCGGTGCAGGGCCGTGTGAGTTGTTTTGCAATTGTTAGTGGATGTCGTGACCGGCCAAAGACAGGGCTGTAACTCAGGCTGGCAGATTTCCGTTTTCCTAGGGGACCTCCGGGGCGGATATAAAGTGCGGGGGGCTGTCCTGCACGAGGGCCGGCTGCGGCGATCTTCCCCGGCGTCTGCCCGGAGACGTCCCAGGTTCTGCTCTTGGAAACCCGGCTGGCAGAGGTGGTGGCTGCCGGCCAGGCCAGCGGGGAGGCGGTGCCGCCTGGGCACCCAGGGAACGGTCAGGAGCTGGAGGACCGTTAGGATTTTGTCTGCTACTTGGGACCCAGCCCTCCGTCCTGCCCCCAGGCCGTCGCTGCCCCCTCTGTGTTGTCATGGCAAAGTACGTGCCCCCACCCCGGCTTAGCTGGGTGAGCTCACATTGCCGCTTTCTCCTTGCTGCCTGCGCTCAGGGGTGAACGCTGCTCAGGTTTGCCTCGTTGTCCGCGGTCTGCAGCTGTGCCCGACACACAGTTCAGCAAATCCTTGTGGAATGAGTAAGTGACTTGGTTGTGTATGTTGTGTATTGGAAGTGCTTATATGTGGACTTCCTCAGGGCTCTGTGGGCAGCTTGAGGCTGTTCTGGAACATGCTGGTGCACGGGCAGGCACGGCATGCCTGGTGCATTGGCCTGGAGTCCACATCTCTCAAGGGCATGCTCTTTTGGCACTGTACTCCATAAAGATGCAATTATATTAAAATTTAATACAGCAGTTCTTCCTGCCTTTGGAGTGTGGTACGCACTAAGTGGAAAAAAAAAAGCCAGGTTTCCAAATGGTGCTGAGTGACCGAGTCAGTCTGTGTTCACGTCCTGGGGCATTCAGGAGCAAGTTCGCGTTTGCAGTTCCGTGTGCTGTTTGCGGCCCGTTGTCGTGGGCGGGCAGGATGCAGGCTCCAGCTATGGGTGAAGGCGCGGCTGGCTTTGTGGGCCCAGGGCTGTGCTGTCACATTGTATCACTCGGACTCTGGGTTGGATGGCAGTGAACATAACCAGTAAAATTAGTGTTACGAAGAAGCTTTATGAAAGCATATGCCGCCCAAAACGTCTTCAAAGACATGAAACGCTATTACCAAGTAGTGTTAATTGAAAATTCTTTGGCCAGACCCACAAGTGATCCCACCACCGGAAAAAACCTCTATTCGTATTATCATGCATCTTCTTGCAGGTTTTTCAAGGGTCTGTCTGTGCATCCTTCCACTTCATCCACCCGTCTGTCCCGGAAACCAGTACCTCTGTTCTGAAATACAGCTTTGTCCCTTGTTCGTTTATCAGCTTTATCAGCTGTGATATCCTAGCCAGTAATAGATCACGTAAAAGTTCTGTGTTGATAGATGCGGTTATGAAAGGTCATTTTTATTTTTATTTTTGGTGCAAAGTGGTGGTTTTACTAAAGCACAGGGACAGGACCCATGGGCAGAAAGAGCTGCTGCCAGGGTCATTTTTATTTTTATTTTATTTTTTTACGGAGGCTCCACGCCCAGCATGGTGCCCAATGTGGGGCTTGAACTCACAACGGAGATCAAGACCTGAGCTGAGATAAACAGTTGGACCCTTAACTGACCAAGCCACCCAGGCACCCCTGGCAGTTTTATTTTTTTAACTTTTTTTTTTTTAAAGATTTTATTTATTTGAGAAAGTGAGAACAAGTGAGGGGCAGAGGCAGAGAGAGAAGCAGACTGTCCACTGAGCAGGGAGCCCGATGTGGGGCTCGATCCCAGGACCCCGAGATCATGACCTGAGCTGAAGGCAGACATGTAACCCAGTGAGCCCCCCAGGTGCCCCTGGAAGGTCATTTTTAATGGCTGTGTACTATGTGGCACTTCGGAATCATGGGTGTGCCTGTTTTAGAAGTAGGTGGAGCTCCTGTCGTTGGGAATTTGGGGAAGGGGCATCATCACTGTTGGTACGAGCTGTGCAGAGTTTGAGCTTGGGGACGTGTAGGCAGTGAGCTGATGGAAACCTCGGTTTCCCTTCCTTGAGGGTGTGTGTGTGGGGTGTCAGAGCATCACCCTCCCCTGGACGCTTGTCACAGCGCAGACGTCCCCAGCCCAGCCCTGCTGGACCAGGAGCCGGAGGGAAGCCTAGCGGTCAACCTTTGTGTCCTCAGGGCTTCTCTGGGCTTCTGAGGGGCCTCAGGTTTGGGGACTGCTGCTTTCAGATCGCCAGGGGAGGTTCAGATCTCCTGAGAACAGAGGCTGCCAGGCCTGGCTCTCTATCTGCACAGTGTGGTGTGAGGTGCCCCGTGTGCACACAGTGGCTCCGACCGTGTCTGAGAGCGAGGTGGGGCACAGACCCAGGCGGGTGCAGAGACCTGAGTGGCCGGATGTGCAGGAAGGGGGCTTGTGGGTTTTGGGTCCAGATCCATCCAGCCAAGTGAACAAGACTTAAATACTGCCTGCCGGGCAGTGGGCATTGTGCTCAACATTTGAAGTCAAATAACTGAGTGGATTTTAACGGTTTAATAATTAAAGAAGAATGTGTTAGCTTTGAGCTGTTTCCTTATCTGGAGGTGCTTCACCAGCTGTTATGGGGTAAATACTGTGATGTCAGCAAGACACAGGAGAGATTTGCCCTTTTATGGAGTGGTTGCATCCTTGTGCTTGGCACAGGCAGCCAAATACCCCAGCTTCAGACTTGGAGCCAGTCCTGGGTTTTATTTGATCAGCAAAGGATTGAAAAACTTTTGAATATATAAGGAACTCATGCAACTAATAGCAAAAAACCCAAACAATCCAATTAAATGTGGGCAGAAGTCATGAAAAGACATTTCTCCAAAGAAAACCTACAGGTGGCTAACAGGCACATGAAAAAGTGCTCAGCATCCCTAATTAGGAAATAAAAGCCACAATGAGGTGGATATCCTCTTCACCTGTTAGAATGGCTATTATCGGGAAGACCAGAGATAACAAGTGTTGGCGAGGATTTCAAGTAAAGGGGACCCTTGGGCACTGTTGGTGGGAAAGCAAGCTGGTGCAGCCACTCTGGAGACCAGTATGGAGGTCCCTTGAAAAATTAAAAATAGAACGACTCTGTGACCCAGCAATCCTACTTCTGAGTGTATCTTCAGAGGAAATCAGTATCTTGAAGACAGAGTGCCCTGCTGTGTTCGTTGCAGCATTTATAGTAGCCCAACATGGACAGTCTGTGTCCATCAGTGGATGAATGGATAGAGAAGATGTCACACACACACACACATGCACGCATGCACGCACACATGGGAATATTACTCAGCCATAAGAAGAAGAAAATCCTGCCTTTTGTAAAAGCATGGATGGACCTTATGCTAAGTGAAATCAGTCAGGGGGAGACACATTCTTGGATGGCCCCACGTGCATGTGGACTCTAAAACTGGACTCCTAGGTACAGAGCACAATGGCGGTTGCCTGGGGTGGGGGAAATGGGGAGATGTTGGTCAAGGGTCTAAACGTGCAGTGGTAAGATGAGTGAGTTCTGGGATCGAGTGTACAACACAGTGGCTTAATGATTCTTTACTGGACAGTTGCTGGGAGAGTAGATCTTAACAGTTGTGGCCATGCACACACCAGGCAGCCGTATATGGTCCTGCAGGTGTTGACGAGCCCTCCCCGGTGATCGTTTTGCTCCTTACACACTCATCAAGTCATCACATTGTCCACCGTCCACTTTCGCCGTGTTCTGTCAATTAGATCTCAAAGCTGGAAAGAACACTCTGAATTCGTGTGTCTTTGGGAGGGCGCTCACATGCCAGTTGCCCATGTACCCACCTGCCTCCTCCTGTAGGCGTTGGAGTCTGACACGTTGGCTTAAACCATTTGGCACCAGTTCCTGAGGCCGAGTTCCGTGCTAGTGGCTGAGATGGTCCAGGAGGAAGCAGCCTGTTCCTGTCTTTGGTCCAAGCATCCTACATGGTTTACAGCATTTCCTTTGATTTGGTGACAGGCATGAAGTGAAAGGTTCAAATGTGAGTCTGTGAGGCCTTTTTCAATCTTAGGATTCACGACACTATAGATATTTCCATCGATGTGCTGACCCTGTGGGGGACGGGTGACTGAGGTCCCTTTTGCCTGCTCCTGGGATGGGATGCCCGCAGCGGCCTCCCCTGGGTGCTGGTCAAAGGTGTGTGTGCAGATGAGGTAGAGAAGTCCCCAGAAGGGCAGGCGAGCGGACGTCCTCATGCACAAGGAACTCGTGCACCAATCCACATGAATGGTGGTTCGGCCATTTGCTCGGTCTTCTAGATTTCTTTCTTGGAATATCATCTTGCCATGGTAAGCGCAGTGAAAACTCAGGAAGTAGTTTTAGAGATTATATAACCTATTAATTTCAAGTACATGTACCATGGAACTGAAGTCTGGGGGCCCACTCTAACTTGCACTTTCTTCCCTTTGAAGTGGATTTTGGTTGTATGGAGAGGCTTGTGACTAGGGGCTCTTGTGTTCCTGGCGTCCTGCTTCTGTAGCCTGTGTGGCCCATGTCTCCCCTCTCCAGCTTCGGCCTGACTGCCCCTCAGCCTCCCAGCCAGCTGAAGCCACAACGCCCCTCTCCTCTGAGCTGACCGCATCCGAGGTCTACACAGCTCTCCCCTCCTCCGAGCCGACCACATCTGATGTCTACACTACGCCCCCCTCCTCTGAGCTGACCGCATTCGATGTCTACACAACGCCCCCTCCTCTGAGCCGATGGCACCTGATGTCTACACAACGCCCCCTCCTCCGATCTGACCACATCTGATGTCTACACGCTCTTGGTCTCTTGATGTCCAACGTTGTTTCTCTTGCGTTGTTTTGGCTCTCCACAAACTTGGGCTTTGTCTGTTCTGATACTCTGGGGGCCCTTTGGGTAGTCCTACGCCCCATTCTTGCTGAAACCCTTCCTCTCCATCTGTTCCGCATTCCAAATGGAAAATTACTTGGTGAATGTCGATGCTTTGCAATTTAGAATTAGAACACAGAATCTCAATGGTGCAATCCTTGGGTTGATGTTGGGTAATGATCTTAAGCACTTTTAGAAAATTTGCAATCTGGAATTTAAGTTGAGAACATTGAAGCCGCTTGAGGTCTAACTCACTGTCTTTGTGTCTTGCATCAAATATAGCTCCTGGTTTAGCGGTTTCTCAATAAATGCTTGAGTAATTGAACTGAGCTTAAGATTCCCACCCTGAATTAGAAGGTCCGTCACTGAGCAAACTTCAGTGAGAACATGAGTTTTATCCTAATATAGTAAGAGGTATTCCAAACATCATAATCCAAGTCAGCGTTGGGTATTTAATCAGATGACCTCACACAGGGAGCTTTGTTAGACCGGTGATTGCGGGATTGCATTTTTGGCTGGTGGAAAGTAGTACCTTCCTCTTCTTTATGTTTCTGGGGGGAGGGTGGGGGCCGGGAGGCACTGTAGGAATCTGCGTGCGTGGTCTGGGCAGATCCCCAGGGCCAGAAGTGGCAGCTGCTTCTCCAGTCCCTGGCAGGTGCTCAGAAAGGCATTAGTAATAGAAATCCTAAAATAATGTCTCAAGTGCAATGAAGCAGGTTGAAGGACACGAAAAACTGAAATACGATGTCTGCACTTGCATTGTTCTTTGATTTTGTGGATTTATTGGGCTTTTTTTGATCAAAAAAAAATACATACTAAACTATACTAAAGAGGGTAGATCTTTAAAAAAAAAAACCAAAACTTGGAATAGGGTATTTAAAACAACTCCTTTTTGTCTCTTCTTAGACGTAGACTTCCTGAGCAGGATCTTAAGTTGTAGGTTTTAGGTTGCAGTCGCGCCGTTTTCTTTCTGGGAGCTTGTCTGCTTATTATGGTTCTGCACCAACAAGAGAACATCCACGGGGCTGTCTGCTCCGCATGAGGCTCAAGCTTCACGCACACAATCTTGTTTGTGCCTCCCGATGACGCTGTGAGGCAGGTTCCATCATCAGCCACGTTTTCCCTGCACAGATGAGGCCGCGGGAGGGTGGACCTTGTTGCCAGGACTGCCTTGGTTGACTTGCCCGGTGGTGAGGCTGAATCTGGGTTTGCGTGGGGTCATCCTTACCCGTCCCGTTCCTCCTCCTCCTTCTCCCATGAGTGACTGGGCACCCACGTGAGCCCTGGTGTCTCCTAAACCGTGACTGCGGGACCTGCTTGTCAGGATGGTCCTGCTCCATCTGTGGCCCTCAGGCCTGTGCGTCTCCCAGTCTCCCCAAAACTGAACAGAAGCATCTTGAAGTGTTTGATTCTTCGTCTCCAGGGACGCGGGTCTCCTCAGGACCAGCTTACTGAAAAAACAAGAATGTTCACCTGCGTCTTTAACGGGAAAAGCAAAACCCAAGTCTAGGAGAGTTTGCTGCAACGATCAAGCTGTTAGACCAACCCCAGGTTGTTGGGGAAGCCAGTGACTGAACTAAGGGGCCAGGGAAGACATGTTTATTGAAAAATTCAGACAAGTTAAAATGCTTTTGGGTTTCAGGACTTTATTGTTTGACCTCATGGATGCTTCCCACTCTGCTTAAAAACAATCCAAAGCAGTAAAATGTCTACATTCAGTTTTATCACGAGACCCATCCTAACAAGGAGAAACAACAGGCCGTGTCCCCCGTGTTCACGGTTTTCAGCCCTGTCCTGTCTCCTCCTCACTTCCAGGTACCCGTTGTAACCCAAGGGATTTTAGTCTTGCTTTGGAGAGGGTAGTTTTTATTCATGCTCTGGTTAATCTCAGTCCGGAGCCCAAATTTACCCAAGTGGTCTTATCTTCAGGCATGGTGGTCTGCCCAAGAGGAACTCCCCCCACCACGGAGGTTTTGGAAATTGAGCCCTTCCCATGTATTGTTGTAAGTTCTGTGTGTCTCTGGGGTGGGGACAGAAAACGGGCCGCTCCTGAGCGCCTTTGCCGCTCCCCTGGGAAGCACGGAGTGGTAGAATGCACGCGCACACTCCTACAAATGTGTGGGGGAAGGATCCCTGCAGTTGAAAGGGCAAGAAGTAGTCACGTGAAGGGGGCAGGAGGAAGGAGCCACAGACGCGTGTGATACATAAATAAACCGTTTGGTGTTCTAGACAACAGGAAGTCCGAACGTCCGGTCCGGTAGACGGGCTTCGGAGCCCTTATGTAAGTGTGTCTTTGGTGCGCGGGGCCCTGAGAGGAAAGGGTGCTGGTAGGTCATTTTGACTCGGAACGTTTTTAGTGGAGCTGTGCCCAGGTTGTAGGAGCTTGTATGTGGGCGTCGTGAAGACGACTGACGCAGAGTGGCCCGAGGGGTCCAGGGCCCGCACTGCACACACGAGGGCACAGTGCTATCTTTTTTTTTTTTTTTTTAAGGAATCACATATTCTTCTTTTTTTTTTTATTAAAGATTTTATTTATTTATTCGACAGAGATAGAGAGAGCCAGCGAGAGAGGGAACACAAGCAGGGGGAGTGGGAGAGGAAGAAGCAGGCTCATAGTGGAGGAGCCCTGATGTGGGGCTCGATCCCAGAACGCCGGGATCACGCCCTGAGCCGAAGGCAGACGCTTAACGGCTGCGCCACCCAGGCGCCCCGCACAGTGCTATCTTTAGTCCTGTTTGTGGGGTCACTCATTGTCTGTTTAAAGCACAGAGAGCCCCTCTGAGTCGATGGCGCTGCTGACATGGCTGTTTCCAGCCTCGTGTCCTCCTCTGTGGCAGAACCCGGGCTGGGGTGAGCCCGCCGTCCTCCGTTGCCTGCTGACCACGCGCCGTGCTGGATCTGGGAGTCGGGGGTGTGAACATGCACGTCGCAGACTTCTTGTTAGGCGTGAGGTCTGCTCTTGCTGTCCCTTGATGCCCCGGAGTAGCTCCTGGCTCCTGGGTCTAGTGGAGTTGGGGCTTGGGACCTGTCCCCTGGGGAGGGTGTTGGGGCTGTTCTCCAGGAACGTGGCTTCACTTCAGGGTCTGGGGGCTGCAGGCTGCCCATGACCCACCGGCTGTCCTTCCAGCTGTGTCGTCCTCCTTATTGAAAGCCCCCCGTGGTGTGTCGACCTCATGACCCCTCAGACGGTCTCTCTGCTCCGTGCTGGGGTTTTCTTGCTGGTAGAGATTGAGGTTGTCCTGAATGGGGCTCTCAGAGAGAGGTGTCCTTGGTGAGTGCCCTTGGGATGTAATGATGGATCGATATTTCACACACACCTGCTCTGACCCCTTCCTAGGTAACCAGGGCACTGCACCCAGCTGTCCAGCCCCCTTGTTGGTCTCTATCCCATCCCTTCGGCAGCTGCTATGAGAGGTTTTAGTTGTGATGGTAAAATGAGCCGTAGGTCCATAGAAAGTAACTGACTTACCTGTGCTTTGACACATGAGAATCCTTGTAAGTGATTATTATTCATTCGTTAAAGAGAATGTGCTGGAACTTCTCTACGGCAGACAGGAAAATGGCTCCTGATGTGCACGTCTGCCCTGAGGGGCTGGCGAGTCTGGGGGTGCCATGACAAATGTGGATGGAGGTTGCTGGTCAGGTGACCAACATAGACCGGTCCTGATTGGTAGGACGAGGGTCTGTGAAGCTGGAGAGGGAAGCTGGGGGGGGGGCAGATGGAGGGAGGTAGGACTTGGGGAGGCTCGTGGGATGATCCCAGGGGGTCTGGCCATTCACGGATGGCTGTGAAGCCTGGTGAATGGTGGGCACATGCAGAAGCAGGAAGAGGCATGAAGATGGGTTCTCCATGGAGTCCCAGAGGGAGCCAGTCCTGTGGCACCTGGACTTTGGCCCTGTGAGACCCATTTGGACCACATCTGACCTCCAGAGTTGTAAGATAAATTTGTGTCTTAAGCTTGAGGCTCAACGCCGAGTCCACAGTAATTTCTCACGGCTGCTAAAGCTCCTTCACCAGGGTTGCCAGATGGCCCCCGAAGTTCGGGAAATAGCAGCGGGAATCGCTCTGATAACTAAGGGGTTGCCTGGTTTGGTAAAGGGAACTCGTCGTGCTGTCTTTCTTCCGAGGTGAAGGTTTTCATGGTTAGAGGAAGCGTGTCTGCCCCAGCCCTGGAAGCAATCATGAGGCTTCTGATTTTGCTCCATTTCATGGAGAAACGGCCATAGTGAGAAATGTTGAAGGTGGTTATGACCTTACTGAATTCTGAATTGGGAAAAAACATTGGAAGTACTTGTAATGGTGTGTGTGTGTTTACATACACCATCCTTTCAGATTTCAAGTTCTGGAAAAAGCAAAAAAGTCAGCTCAGACTTTGAAGAAAAGTGCTTCTGGGCAGTGGTGTGGCCGGTACTCAGCTGTGGGCACATCTGGAGACTCTGTCCAGCAAAGCTCTCTGGAGTATTTCTCCTGATGGGCATAGATGTAGCATTGTTTTGTAGCCAGAGAAACTGCTAAGTGATGTGCCCCAAGTGCTGATAAATATCTAGAAACCCTTTGTTCCCCAAATCATGAGTTATTCCATGGTTTTGGAAACTGTAACAGATGAGAGTCTTTTAACTTAGTTGCAAAAAAGTAAACAGAACCTGTGATGATTTAAAAATTATGATTCAGTAGTCATGGCTATAAATACATGTAATTTATGGGTATGGCTCTGGAATCAGCTGCACTGTATCCTAAACCCATGTGACCTGTGAGCAGACCACTCGCTGACAGTATTTTTAACACGGGGCGGGAGTCTGCACAGCCTGGAGCTCTGTCTGCAATGTGAGCAGCAGCTGCATGCAGGGCATCCGAGAAATGCGGGCAGGCCAGCTAATCCCGCCAGGGCCGTGTGTGCCTGGTGAGGGACCGGGACGGGGCTGAACCACTGGTGAGGAGTTCCGTTTTTGTCTCACCAAACCTACCATCCGCTTTAATGAGCCCACAAGTCCGCCAGGACTCAGCTCAAGGCTTTCCTCTCCTTACCTCATGCCAAAAAAACTTACTTCTCAAAGGGATATTTGTAATTTATATATAGGAAGCACTTGAATACCCAGAATATGCATTAGAAAATGTTATCAATTTTTAGAAAATGCAAAAAATCTTACTATTTGGCAAATTTTTAACTTTGACATTATTACTATTGCATTAACAGTTGGAAGCATTTGTTTTGTCAATTTTTAGCATTTTGTGTACAAAGTACATTTCAGCAGCATTGTAAAGTATTTAGTATTTAAAACAACTTAGAATCGTAGGTGAGACATGGTTCTGGGTCTGAGTGCACACTGGTGAGCTCTGCACTGTCCTGGAGCTGGCCTGCCGGGACACTGCCATTTTTGTATTAAATGCATGCTGTGCTTGAAAGCAAAGTGAATTTCTTCACAAGAGGGATCGATGCCACTGCATACCTATTAGAATGGCCAAAATCCAGGACTGACAACAGCAAATGGTGATGAGGGTGTGGAGCAACAGGAGCTCTCGTGGCTGGTGGAAGGCAGAATGGTGCAGCCGATTCTTAGAAAACTAACCCTGCCCTTAGCACACAATCAAGCAAATACACTTCTTGGTGTTCACTCAGAAGAGTTGAAGACTTATGTTCATACAGAGACTTTCATGTGGCTGTTCCTAGCAGCTTTTAAAAAAATCTTCTTTTTCCTTAAGATTTTATTTATTTATTTGAGAGCGGGAGCACGCACAAGTAGGCAGAGCGGCGGGGGGTGGGGGGAGAGGAGAAGCAGAGTCCCTGCTGAGCAGGGAGCCCGATGTGGGTCTCGATCCCACGTCCCTGAGATCATGACCTGAACTGAAGGCAGATGCTTAACCAACTGAGCCAACCAGGCACCTCTAAAATAATTTTTTAAAAAGATTTTTATGAGAGAGAGAGCATACATGTGCATGTGAGTAAGCAGGGAAAGGGGAAGAGGGAGAGGGAATCCCAAGCAGACTCCACACTGAGTGCAGAGCCCTACATGGGGCTCAGTCCCACAACCCTGAGACCATGACCCAAGCTGAAACCAAGAGTCAGATGCTTAACCAGCTGAGTCACCCAGGTGCCCCTGTTTCTAACAGCTTTAACCATAATTGCCACAACCTGGAAGCAACCAAGATGTCCTCCAGGAGGTGATGGATGAATAAACTGTTATACTCAGACAAGGGAACAGTATTCAGCCAAATGTGCCATCAGCCATGAAGAGACCTGGAGGAACAGTAAGTGTGTGTTACTGAGTGAAAGGTGCCACTAGAAAAGGCTGCACATTAGCTGTATGATATTCTTGCTAAAGTAAAGCTGTGGAGACAGGAAGAGATCAGTGGCTGTCAGGAGTTGGGGGGGAGAGGGGGATGAATAGGTAGAACATGGGGGATTTTTAGGATAGTAACACTACTGTGTGGTGCTATAATGATAGATCCATGTCATATGTATTTGTCCAAACGCCTAGAATGCACAGCATCAAGAGTGACCCTAGTGTAGACAATGGAATCAGGGTGATGATGACGGGTCAGTGTGCGTTCATCCTTGGTAACAAATGTACCATCTGGTGGGGATGTTGATAAATGGGGAGGTTGGGGGGGAGACGGGTTAAATGGGAAATCTCTGTACCTTTTTCTCACTTTTGGTGTGAGCCTAAAATTGCTGTAAATGACTCTTTAAAAAGGGGGGGATTGGTGCATGCAGGATGAACAGACAAGCCTACACAGGAAGGGAGGGCTTCCTGGAAAGGGTGTTCTTGCAGAGGAAGGGGCTGCTTGAGACACCAGAGCGTGGGGAGGGAGGAAGTGAGCATGTGGGAGCTGGGTCCACCTTGCTCTGTGTAAGTGGCAGTGTCGGAACGTGGGTTTTCAGGGGTGGGATCGGGGACAGAGTTGAGGTACTGTTTGAGTTAATGGCGGGTGGGTCATAGTAAGCATTGCCCAGCCTACCCAGTGGTTCCGGTTGTAGTTTGATGGTGGTGGGGAATCCTCAAAAGATTTCCATCAGAGATGTGACAGATGTGCACGTCACTTATTAGCATGTGTTGAGGACTGCAGTGATCTCATCTGGCCTTTACACAACTCTCTGAGGTAGGCTTGTTTGAGAAACCTGAGGGTCTAATGTGTGTCTTTAAGGTCCTACAGCTGGTTAGTGGTGGAGCCAGTGTCAGAGCATGTTCTGACCCCAGACCTGGGCCCCAGCCTATTGCTAGTCACCTCCGCCTGGCGGTGGGGCAGAACTGCTGGGGAAGGGGGGCATGAACAAGGAGGAGGGGGTCCTTACGCAGTGAGGAGCTGAAGCAGCTAGCGGTGTAAGGAGGGATAGAACGGAACGTTTGGGGGCATCTAGAAGGTCGACACACCACACTGATGGCTGTGTGGAGCGAGGGATGAGGAGAGCCAAGAGTGCAGGATGAGTCACAGATTTTCGGTCTGGTCCAGAAGAAGAAGAGCGGGCAGATCTCTGTGGTTGTCCCTGGGCACGTTGAGCTTGGGGAACAAGGGCTGCCTGAGCAAAGGAAGCTCCTGGGTGGTTAGTGTGCCACAGGAGGGTCCCTCAGGAAGGCAGCGCACTAGAGAGGACACGTTTGCAAGGCACGTGCATCCACAGCGGACATCCCGAGGATGTGTGAGCTCTCGGGTGGACCCGACAGACGGCCACCGAAGGAGATGGAGAGCTGCCAGTGAGAGGGATGGGAAACGGTTGAGGTTAGGAATGTGGGCGGATGCAGCTGCCAAGGTGGCATTGGCGGCCTCCACGAGACACGTGTGTTACGGTTATCTGGGAGGGAATGCATCTGGTTACCAGAGGTCAGTCAGGTCTGCCAAAATCTGGGAAACTATTTAGCACTAAAGATTATTACAGTGATGGCTTCTCGGTTATGATGACCAAAGTAAACCCCAGCATTTGTGAACCTGGATTATATTTTTCTTTCCTTGGTTGGCTTTATTGAAGTGAGGCTCTTAAAATCAGACATTTGCACAGATAACTACTGTTTTTTTTTAAATTTATTTATTATAGGAAGAGACTGTCATCTCAGATTTTTAAAAAATGCTCATTGGAAGGTCCCCTGTAGATGGAGGCGGTAAATATGTTTCCATTGATATAAGTCATACATACATATTTTTTTCCCAACTGTTGCTTTAAAATGCTTGGAATTGAATGGATCAAAGTATGTGTTTCTAACCAGTTTTCCCTGATCCCGCATATCTGAAGGACACAGATTTGCTAAGGCAGGGATTTTTTTGCAAAGGGAATCCAGGATGTGTGTAGTTGGACAGAGCTCTCTGGATAATCCCGACATGTTTCCTGGAGAGGAATCTCTTACTGTGAGAATCACCACACGACACTGTGCTGGGTTTTCCAGCTCAGGATTCTCTGAGCTTCTGCAGTCTGTGGATTTATGTCTTTCATTACTTTTGGAGATCCTTGGGGGTTGCATCTTCGAATACTTCTTTTCTCCATTTTCCCGTTTTGTGGGATCATCCCAGCCTTGGATGCTGTGTTCAGCTCCCGCCACCCCAACTTGGGTTGAGGCTACAGATGAGCCTGTTGGAGACATTCTGCATTTGTTACCGTGTTTTTATTCTCTTTCCTTTTCCTTTTTTCTTAGTTTCCTCCTCTTTGACGTTCCTCATCCCTTCATGTGTGTTGGCCGCACTTCCCTTAGAACTTTAAACACATTAATCCTCATTTTGAAAACTTCCCATTCTGTTTGTTCTTACTTCTGGGTCTTCTCTGCATCTGGTGCTGTGGGTGGCTTTGTCTTTAGGTTGTGGGGTTTTTTTTGTTGCCTTCTTCATGTGTCTTGTATTTTTTAAGTTTCTGAACTCCAATATAGTTAACATAATTTGTGCGTTTTTGATTGAACACCTGACACCAGCATAGGAGGGGCAGGGACTAAAGCGAAGAGTGTTTATGCTGGAAGTAGCTCCGCTCTCCCGCAAAGTCACTGGTGTAGGAGTGGGGTTTGGGGGCACCTGGGTGGCACAGCGGTTAAGCGTCTGCCTTCAGCTCAGGGCGTGATCCCGGCATTATGGGATCGAGCCCCACATCAGGCTCTTCTGCTGTGAGCCTGCTTCTTCCTCTCCCACTCCCCCTGCTTGTGTTCCCTCTCTCGCTGGCTGTCTCTATCTCTGTCAACTAAATAAATAAAATCTTTAAAAAAAAAAAAGGAGTGGGGTTTGGGGTTTCCTGTTGTTACAACCCCTTCAGATTCCTATAGTCCCACCTTATTCCTGGGCTGGGGGGTCCAGAGGTTTTCTCCGGGTTCCAGATGCACCCTCAGGTCAGAAGCTGGGGGTCTCTCCAGGCCCTCATCCCCTGTAGGCTGCCGCTGCTGCTGGGCATGGGGTGGGGAGCCCCACCTGGGCCATCCACAGCCCTGACCTGGGGCACTGTGGGGCTTTTTGTGTGATGCTGGCTCTATTCCTTCTGGCAGCTGGTCTGCTTCTGTTGACCTTGGCAGCAGACACTTCCTGCCCCTTCCTCTTGGCACCGGATCTTGCCCAGTGCCCTGGGGGCCCACGGGGCAGCCACCCTCCCGCCAGTGGCTGAAGGTGTGCCCCTCTGCAGGGGGAGGGGCCTGCCTCCCCACTGCATGTTCTGCTGCCTGAGGGCCCAGGGAGGCTCCCGGGCTTTGTGCGGCTGTGGCTTCCGTGGTTTGTAATAAGTTAGGTGAAATCTTCTATCTCCCCAGGCTGGCACTGGCACCTTGCCCCTCCAGCCCCGCCTCTCCTTGGAGCCTCCGTGATCGCCCTGTCTCCCCCTCCTTCTGCCTCCCAGCCCTGCCCATCTGGAGTGTAACAGGCGAGTCACTGTCCTCTTAGGGTGTGAGGATGATTGAGTCCAGCCTGGCCGGACTGAGGCCATGGCTGCCTTTCATCAACCAGGTGATGCTCCAACTTTGTAGCCAGAAGATCCTAGTAAAATGAAGATTGCTAGGCAGCCCCATAACCTCTCTGTGCCTGCCCCTGAGTATCCTGAGGAAGTTAGGGACAGGATTCTGACCTGTCCTTGCAGTGGACGGCTTGCAGGGAATTCTGTTAGCCGAGTGTCCACTCTGTGGCAGACACGGTGCTCTACCTGCAATGGGCAGGGTCGCATCAATCCCACAGGGACTCCCAGAGGCCCCTGCCCGGGGCGAGGGGGAGACTCGGGTCAGCGTGGTTCCTTTGTCTCAAGCCCAGCCCAGCCCAGCGTGGAGCTGGCCCTGCTGCTTTGTTCTCGCTGACGGGACGTAGGAGGGTTTCCCTGGGCTCCCATCTGAGAAGGTGGACACAGGCCTCCTCGGGAGAAACATAAATTGATGAGATTTTCCTTAACACTGTAGATTCTAAAATCCACACTGGAAAAGAGAAAAGCTTTTATGAAGGAAACAAATTAATTTGCGCTGGACTGAAGCCACTCTCGTGGGTTCAGGAGTCGGTTTGCGTACGAACTGGTCCCGTGAGCGGCATCTGCACGTAAGCAGGACCTTCCGTCCGTGCTTGTCTGTAGCGTCAACAGGACCTATTGCTGCCGCCCAGCGACCTGTGACTTTGCATCAGATTGCAGTCGGATTACAAACTGCTGCGTGAACGTTTAATTGATGAAACGGTTTTGGAGCTGGTTTTGGAGCCCAACTAAGAAGAATGGGATTTTTTCCTCCCCCTACAAAGGCGTACAATTCAGGGTCAGCCTGGGTGGTGGGGAGACGGGAACCTGAATTTCTGCCCTGAGACAGGAGCACAGCCCGGCTGTTTCTCTGTCGTCCTCGGACGGCACCGGGAGGACAGGGAGCTGGAGATTTCCACCATGGCTTTCTTTCCCTGAGCCCCGAGCCTCTCACGTGGTCCTAGAGCGGGGCGGCGTGGCCTCAGTGCAGCCCTCCTGCAGACACAGAGTGATTGATTGAGACACAATGTAGGAGCGGTGTCTGGTCTCTGGGTAGCGTTCCGTGGCAGAGCCCTTGGGATGGTGTGAGGGGTCCTCCCCGTCGCTCTGAGGACAAGTGTAACCTGACGCACAGGTGCGGGTTCTCAGTGTCAGCTAAGGTTCAGCGAAAGTAACGCAGAGGGGTTTTCCACCGCTGAGCCCAGCATCTTCCCCGCGGGCTACGCGCTGTGCACGGATGTTTCATCTGTGGGTGAAATCTGCTGCTGACATCATTCCAGGCGCATCCAAAGTTCTATGGAGGGAAAAGGTGAGGAATCCTTGCTCTGGGCTGCATCTGTCTGCCTGACAAGTGCATCTGCATTTCTCTGTCCGAGGCGGGTCCTTGGTGATGCGTCTCTACATCTCTCCGGAGCCCTAGGGCAGTGACCGTGAACGACCTTGAGGTTCCGCTCTTGAAGGCTGGGTCTGTCGGACGTGTCCGAGGAGGCAAACCCTCAGCAAGTAGCCTGTGTCTCGTGGTGTGCACCCGCCCACAGGAGCGTCTGCACGTGTCCAGGCCCGTGGACACTGCCGTGGTTGTCCTCAGTGATGAGGCTGAAGACAGAAGCCGCTTGCTCTCTTCTCCTTAACAGCTGTGCAGATGATTTCTTCTGAAAGGAGAAAGCAAGTGACGCACACGAGATTTCTATTTTTGTTGCTTGGATTTTGGCAGAAACAGCCGCACGGAGGAGCCCCCCTGGGGCTGCGCAGGTCCTACAGCACATCACAGTGAAATTTCCACGTAGGCTTCGTGGAGGAGCATAGGCTGTGCTGTGGAGACGCTCTCCCCGGTCATCGTCTTGTGAGCGCCTGGGACAGGAGCTGCCTGTGACAGCTGGTAGCGTGGGCAGGCGGGCTCTGTCACTCCTGTCCTATACCTGCCCAGGTGGCAGGGTCACCACTTTCGCGGGGAAAGTGGGGACAGAGGTCACACACATGGTAGGGCTCAACCCAGGCTGTGTGACTCCCGAGGCTGGGTTCTTCTCCCCACACCTGTTGTCTCCTTTTACCTGGTGACTTCCTTTGTGGTGATGTGTTGAACTGCCCTGGAGAACTGAAAGAGTCTCCGGGCGTCTGCGGGCTCCCTCGAGCTGTGATGTCCACTACAGTGGCCAGTCACCATGGGCTATCTTAAATTTGATTACAGGAAGTAAATACATTTGCAAAAGAAGTTAATTAATTGAAAGCTCAGTCCCTGAGTCACACCAGCCAGTTTTCAGGTGCTCAGCAACCCTGTGTGACTGTTGGCTTCTGTTTGGACAGAGCAGATGTGAGACCTCTCCATCGTCTCGGCTGTCCCACGGTAAGGGCGCCTCACAGAAGGGCCTGTGGGCACCCTTCAGTCTTTGTTGGCTGGGGTGTGGGCAGATGGCCTCTTGTCTCCACTGAGCTACTCTTAGCCTTCTGTTCGTTGGTCTCAGGTGGGGACAGGAGGTGTGTGGGGGATGCAGGCAGCTCCTTGCTTCCCTGGCCAGGCCCCACCCGAGTGAGTGTCCAGTAGTATTTTGGGAGAGAAACCCTAGCTCCCACTGTCTGCACCATGTTGTGTTGACCTTGCATTGTGAGCACAGGTGGAACTCTGCTTTGATTCCTGGCCAAGTACACAACCTAAGTAGTTGTGTTTCTTGTATGAAACAAAGTTGTGTGTTTGCTGGTTTGAGTGCAGAGTATCTGCGTTTTGAAAGGAGATCCTGGCAGCCACCTCTGAGCTGGGTCTCCTGGTCCTCAGTGCAGTCACCAGTGTGATGTGACCCAGGCCTCCTGGCTGTCCACACAGAAAAGCCACGTTGCTGAACCCTAGGACGGAGGAAGTCAGGGCAGGGGCCCATGTGGGTAACATGTTTGGTTTGGGCACATGCACACGCATCACAGAGCTGCTCTCTGGGGCGCCTTCGCTCGGGAGGCTCTGGGCCCGAGGAGCAGCTGCTGTGGCCACGTTTCCGGCTAGGACGGAGAAGCCTGGTGGACCCCATTTCCTGGTGTAGATTTAGTCGTGGGCAGTGTACTTGCTGTAATGACCGCTGGGACAGTCCCATGGCATCGATCACGACAGAGAAACAGTGGTAGTTATCGGAGGTAAGACATCCACGCCGTCAGGGTGGAAAATGGTGCGGTGTGTGCCTGCCCTGGCCTCGCCAGGAATGTGGAGCCAGGGCTGCCAGTGCTCGGTGCCTTGACTGGCCTCCAAGTCGGATTCCTTACCGGCTGGTATCCTCCCAGCTGCACCGCCCCTCCCGGGCCTGGTGGGCACATTCTAGGCGTTCATTCTCGGCTCCGATGCCAAGGCGAGCTGCCGACTCCACGTTATTTTACCTGTCGCGCTGACCTCCCATACATGTGGGCACGGAGGCCGAGAGGGGTTTCAGGGTCGTCCTGGCGTCCAGGCAGCCCTGGCTGACCCGGGGCCTTGCCAGGAGCAGAGGTGAGTGGGGAGGGTACGTCTTCCCTCCCACGTGTGTGCATCTGACGTCGCTGCTTTTACTCGAGGCGGAAGGTGCCGGCGTCGGCCGGAGTGTGGGGCCATCTGCGGGCCTGGCGATGCCGTTTCTGTGAATCATTGTCTAACTTTGCTTGTTATTAGGTAAGATAAAATCTCCCGTTGGTTTCCTGGCAGGTCTCATGTTGAGTTCCGCTGTGTTTGGGGATCGGGTGTTCTGCAGTCGGACATCCATTCCTGGCTCGGCTTAAGCAGAACCATGACATGAGGTGTTGAAAGGTCGTGTTTCTCTTCATCAGCTTCAGGGAATCCACAGACCCTGGTGCTTGTCCGTCACCACCTTTGAGCTTGAGAACCACCCCTGGGCCCACACCCAAAGGTTCAGAGTCCCTGGGCTTGGGAGGGGTGCAGAGCAGGTGCTGATGTGACAGGCTTCAGAGACCTGGGTGCCGTGCCTGTCCGGACCATCCTCTCCTTGACGTGCGGGGAGCAGGTGTCCTTAGAGTCCTGCACACCTGTTTCTTAGAGTTCTTACAGAATGGAATTAGAAATCTTAAAATCCATTCCTTACAAATTGATGGTGTTTCCCATATAAAACCAGACCTAAGGTTCTTCTGTAGATGAGACCGCATGCAGCTCTGCTGTTGACCGTCCTAAACCAGACACGTCAGTCTTGTACCACCAGTTTCTCAGGCACGGAACATTCCCTTGTAAGAAAGACCAGGGAAAGCGTGAGGCTAAAACACACCACTGTTGCACCCCGTTCAAAGCATACACCCGTCTGCTGAGACTTCCTTTCTCGAAGTTCTGCCTCCGTTCAAAGCCGTGAGCGACTCCGTGTGGGTTCTGATACTTTCTGTTGAGGACGTGTGGAAATCGCTCAGCCAGATCCCCAGCCCGAGCAAGTACAGCCCCAACGTGAGCCGGCCCATCTTGCGCCTGCGTGCAGTGCTTTTGGGGACGTGCAGAAGTATGAGGTACAGAACACGTCTTAGGTGCCTCTGCTCTTTTGAAAGAAAAATCCAAAGAAACCGTTTTTCCTCGCTGCCCTGCCTCACACTTGACTTCCTCCTGCAGGTGTTAGGTTCTCCAGGAACTGAGACCGATCCTTGGGAGACTTCTTCCCAACATCACATTCTCATTTGAAGATCGAGCTAAGCTCAGTGTACTGGATTTAAAGATACCTTTACATATTGAATGTTTTATTTGTGAAAATAGCTGAATGGGTTTATTCTTGGTGGTCTTGGTGGTAACATATAGTAGATTTCTTAAAAACAAAACAAAATAGTGACAAATGCAGCGGTGCCTGGAAAGCCCTGAATTTAAAAGACCCATTTGGACAGGATTTGGACACCAGTTGTGAATGGCCCCAGTGCACACTCGACTGATGGATCCGAGGGTCTGAAGTCACAGAGATGTTTTTCAACCTCTAGACAAAATGTCAATATTAATTCCACTAATAATTGCTGTGCGCCAGGCGCTGTTCCGGGAGACAGGATTCAGTCATGAGTAAGCACCAGTCTCTGCCCTCCCTGGGCTGCTTTTCTCTTTTCCTTTTTGTCTTTTTAGTTAAATGGAAAGCATATGATGTTTCATTGCCCCGAGTGAGTGAGTGGAAAGGAAGTGTTCGGACTTTCGATTGTTCAATCCAGAAAAGCTTCGTGAGGGAACATTTTAGGAAGTGCTGGTGAGAGGGTTCTCGTATTTCAGGTACATGGTGCTTCTTCGAGAAGGGCCGTGTGGGACCAAGGAAGGAGGCAGGCCTGGTTTGCCTTGGATGGGAGAACTGGAATGCCTGGAACGGCCTGGGGAAGTCTGGCAAAGGGCTTCCTAGGGACTTGACATTTGTTGCAGAGGAGAAAAAAAAAATGCCAGTCTTGGGGTCTTTTGTCCCCTATATATGCCTATCAATCAGTTCTGTCCTTAGTTTTATTTAGTTATCATCTTTTTTATTAATTTTTTTAAAAGATTTTTATTTATTTATTTATTTGACAGAGACAGAGACAGCCAGCGAGAGAGGGAACACAAGCAGGGGGAGTGGGAGAGGAAGACGCAGGCTCCCAGCAGAGGAGCCTGATGTGGGGCTCGATCCCACAACGCCGGGATCACGCCCTGAGCCGAAGGCAGACGCTTAACCGCTGTGCCACCCAGGCGCCCCTTTTATTAATTTTTTTGTCCTTGGTTCTCTGTTTGGGAAATGTTAGCCACTCTAATATTAGCTCAAGCTAGGTACCCACAGCTCAACAGTAAAAAAGAAAAAAAAATTCCGATTAAAAATGGCCAAAACCAGGGATGTACTGTATGGTGACTAACATAATATAATAAAAAATATTATTATAAAGAAAATGACCAGAAGACCTGAACAGACATTTCTCCAAAGAAGACATACAGATGGTGAACACCACCGATCATCAGGGAAATACAATCAAAACCACAATGAGCTACCACCTCACACCTGTCAGAATAGCTAAAATCAACAACGCGAGAAACAACAGGTGTTGGCGAGGATGTGGAGGAGGGAAAGTAACCTTCTTACACTCTTGGTGGGAATGCAAACTGGTGCAGCCACTGTGGAAAACAGTGTGGAGGTTCCCAAAAAAGTTAAAAATAGAGCTACCCTGTGACCCAGCAATTGAACTACTGGGTATTTACCCAAAGAAAATGAAAACACTACTTGGGAAGATATATGCACCCTGTTTGTAGCAGCATATCTACAATAGCCAAGATATGGAAGTGCTGACCTATTGACTGATGAGTGGGTAAAGAAAATGTGATATATGTACACACAATAGAGTATTAGCCATAAAAAGGAATGAAATCTTGTCATTACAACAAATGGGTGGACCTAGGCGGTATAATGCTGGTAAAGTCAGGCAGAGAAAGATGAATGCTGTATGATTTCACTCATGTGGAATATAAGAAACAAAACAAAGACAAACCAAGAAACAGACTCTTTGCTCTAGAGAACACAGTGTTGGCCAGCAGTGGGGAGGTAGTGGGGATGGGGGAGAGCCCTTGTCCTGATGGGCACAGGGTGATGGATGGAAGTGTTGAATCACTACATTGTATACCGGAAACTAACATTGTATCTTAACTCTATGTCAATTAGAAAAGCCAAGGAACAGGAGACTCTCCTGTTAAATAGTCTCAACTTTAGATTAAACTGGAATCATTTGAAAGAAAGGGAAACTATTTTGGGGAAAAAATTACCCTCTCTTTTTCAGAGATAAAAGGATGACTTATGTTGTTTTCCGAGTTAATTATTGGAGCAAATGAACTGGTTTTGAAAAGCCACCATGGGAGCTGTTGTTAATTCAGGAAATTACTCTTGTTCTTAAAATATCGGCTTTGATACAATACACTGCCAATATTTCCAGTCGGCTTCAGCATTGCTTCCTGGACTGTAAGTGAATAAAGGACATCAGCTCCTTCCCTTCTCTGATACTTTGCAAGAGGAGTTCCTGACAGCTGAGGGAACAACCTCCTGCCAATTTCCTCTTGATTCTAGATCCAGAAAAAGTTGTCATCTTGTTAATTCCAGCATTTACTTTTGGAAACTTTGTACACTGAGGGAAAAGTTCACAGTGCTTAACGGGGACTTGAATTTAGGTGGAGATAGTTAAATACATTCTAATTGTATTTGTCTCTTGATATTTTTAGCAATTTTACATTGAGTTTAGAACAGTGAGTCACAGAAGCTAAATGTGTTCCTACCTTTTCCTTTTCTGGTGCAATATTACTTCTGTTTATATGACGACCGTGAGAGGAACCATGAGGATTATGCCTGCGATTCAGGGGTTTTCTGCTTTGAACATGTTAGGAATTTCAGGGGAACAAGTTAGTCATACTAATAATACATACTGTGCTGGCATTGGGCTGAGTAGTGCACTGTGTCACGGGAATGATAATCCCAGGAAACGGTTATATTTTTATACCAGACTCTCTGTAGTGAACTCCCTTGTGTCGTAGGAGAATATGCAGCAGGTTTGAGGGAGCTTTACCCCCAGAAAGTCTGTTCTTTTTTTTTTTTAATTAAAGATTTTATTTATTTGACAGAGATAGAGACAGCCAGCGAGAGAGGGAACACAAGCAGGGGGAGTGGGAGGGGAAGAAGCAGGCTCACAGCAGAAGAGCCTGATGTGGGGCTCGATCCCATAACGCCGGGATCACGCCCTGAGCCGAAGGCAGACGCTTAACCGCTGTGCCACCCAGGCGCCCCCAGAAAGTCTGTTCTGAATGCAAGTGCTCACATATTTTTGAGATGATCTTTGTGCGTGGCAATGGGAGGGAGACGGAGGGTCCTTTCCGACTTGCTGATGAGTGTGCATGTTCAGGGAGAACCGGCAGCAGCGTCCGCCCGCTGTGAGCCCTGTGTCCTCCTCTGGGGCGCTCACCCCGGGGGACTCTAGTGCGAGCCAAAACCCTCACCGCAGGTTCGCGTCGCTTAGTGACACGGCACAGGTGGCTTCGGAAACCTGTTTTGGCTTTGAACTTGTAGAATGATGCGGTCTCATTGTAGATTCCCCCTTGTCCACCCTGAGGACTATAAATCGTGGTTCCCTGAGCCTCTGTTGATGAGGACGGCCGCTGTAATTTATTTGTGGACGTGGACACCGTCCATTGTGGACTCAGGACCTATATGGTTGTGAATCGTCCTCCCCAAGTCCGCCTGAAAACCTGGAAGGGGACTGATGCGTTAGCTCCCGTTCACGGCTTGTGGACTCCTGGACGTGTCCTCACGATCATCCAGCTGCATTTCTGGCGTAGCTCGGTGCATGGCTAAGTGCTCTCTAAGGGCACGATGGTCACCCAGGTTCGAGGTGCAGTCTTCTTCCGTCGCGGCGTCCCGTGCACGCTCAAGTTGTCCTCTGGGTCAGGTCGCGTCCGTGTCTTCAAGGCCTTCTGATTGAAGAGGAGGACGGAAGGCGTTCTAGAGTGTTCGAAGCCTTAACAGCAGCCCGAGCACCCTCTTCTCTTGTGCTGAAGAACCCCATTAGTGTAAATAGGACACTGTGGGGCCAGCTGTGTGCTTGGCCCCCGAACGGGGCACCATGAAGGGCTCGTAAGGTGCAAGTCTGTCCTGGCGTGTCACCTCTCGGCCCAGAGCTCGTGTGTATGTGAGTGTACGGCAGGGGGTCTGGCATGTTGTGAATACAGGAACCCATGGTTTGGGTTTTTTTTTGGTGTATTCTGGTTGCCTGTCAAATAATGGCTGGAAACCCTCCTTGGCTCTGGTCAGGTCTGACTGCGTTGAAGCTGTTCCAGCTTTCTGCACCAGCATGGAAGCCAGCACGGCCATCAGGCATGTTGAATCCACAGTCCCACACATTTGTGTGTGGGCGTCGTCTCTGATTTGGGGGCGGGCCTGGTTTCTGAAGGTGAAGAAACACGGCTCTTTCAGAGGGGTTTTGGCTTTTGTTGATCTTCGGGGGGGAGAGCAAGGAGCCCTTGAGAAGTGGGACAGTCTTGTTAATGCAAGAGAACTCCCAAGTCCCAGCAGAGAAGTTGGGTGGGTGGTGGCAGCGTGGGGCCCCTGCGGGGCCTTCTGGAGGCACGGGGGAGCCCGCGGGCATCTGCACGGCGGGGGCGGGCCAGCTGGTAGCGTTCTGCCGTGTGGTGTGCTCCAGCTGAGGGCTGCGAGGGCCAGTCTCAGGCGGCGGGCCCTTCCTTCCTTCCTTACGTGAGGTCACCTGAAGACACTGCTTAGGATTTGCAAAGCAGGATGAAGACAGACTGGGTGGTTCCCGTACAGTCTCACTTACTGAAACTTCCCAGTGGCAGACATTGTGGCTGGCTCTGGGGACCCATTTAGGAAGACAAGGGCATCTGGGGGGTACTGTGGCATGGTGCCGGGTGTGCACCTGGCCGCTGTGGGGCCCGGGATGGAGGGATTGATTTTTCATCGTCGGGGGGTGGTCCTTCACAAGTGGGGACCGCTGCCGTGGGCCCAGAACAAGGTGTGCACAGAAGCAGTGTGTTCCTAGAGAGCGGTTGTAGCCAGGGCTCGAGATCTGGGGGCCATTCTGCTCTGGTCCCCTCTGGGGACATTAGTCTCGTTCTGGTTGATGGGGAGTTCCCTCCGTGCTGGCTGTACGGGGCATTCACACTTCCTTGTTTACTTTTACGAGTGTGGGAGAAATTCCCAGGAAGGCTGTTTTAGGGTGTCATCATGATGGATCTTTGTGTCTGGTATTGGTGGACCGTGGTCCCTAGATGGAGGGGGGTCGATGCCCCACACAGAGGGGGCTGTGGTTAAATCACGTCCTACTTTAGAAATGACTGTTCTGTGTCAGAGACCTGGTTCAGCAGCCGTCTTCACATTCAGATCCAAAACGGGGATGATGAAATGTCACGGTTCCTGGTTTCCACTGAGAATTTGCCTCAAGAACTATCTTATACAAATAACAGTTTATATATTTAGACCAGGGCTAAGGGCAGGGCAGGGCATCCATTCATCTTGTGATTTGTGGTGACGTGATGTTTTTGGTCAGGGATTGAGACTTCACTGGATTTGGCGAGACAGTCCCGACTGGCAAACGGAAAAGAACATTTCAGGAAATTCTGGAATCCGGTGTGAAGCGAATAGATTTGGATTCTCGCAATGTCCTAAGACCCCTGCATGCCGGCAGTCGAGATGCTGGTAGGCGTCCGACTGTACCGCCCGATTTCCCATTTTAGGAAGAAAACATCGCTTAGATCTGAAATGTTGTGTGTGTAAGTCCTGGCGTCCGACCATCTCAGAGTCCCCGACGCTGTGCACCGGGGGCGGGAGGCTGTGATTCTCAGGTCACGTGGGGGGAGCAGAGGACTGACCCCACCCCCGCACTGCACACTCATGTCAGCTCTGTGCGTTCTCGTGTTCTGAGCCTCTGCAAACAGCCGTCTGCCCCTGAGGCTTCGATGTTCTCTGTTGTCATAAAGCAATCACATTATCCGTGTCTCTTGATTGGTCTGCACTTAGGCTGTTCAGATAGCAATGGCCTTCCAGGGTCCTTGAACTGTAATTTCTGTATAGACTGGTACTGAGAATGTGTGGTTTCTGCAGCCAACAATTTGATAGTGGGAACCCGGAATGTATGGCCTGAGCCTAAGTGAGAGTTCATATTTTCTTTTCCCCCAGATTTTGGTTTTGCTGCTCTCTAACTGGCTGGGGGCAGGTCATGCATGGCCAAGTCCTAGGCAAACCCCTAAATTAACTAAATAGTTCTTGTCTCTATTCTTTAATATACCTTTTTTAGGGTATGTGGGACCATAGACTTGAGAAATGTGTCTTGGGGAGGAAATTCATTCCTGTAATTATGGGGACATTTTTTGGGGGGATATTTCCTTTAAAGACTCCAGACTATGAAAGCGTATGTGATCAGGGAGCTGATTTATTGTAGTGAGATAAGATTTCCCTGCAGTAGGAGGGGTGTGTCGGGGAGGGGCAGAGCTGTGTGATGCCGGCTGTCGGCCAAGGAAGCTGGACAGGAGGAGGGACCAGCCCTGCCCACACCCTGAGTCTAGCCGGGTGAGATTTCTGATCTCCAGACCTGTAGGAGAAGAAATCTGTGGCTTAGAAGCTGTTAGCTTTGTGGTGACTGTTACCCAGTAATAGGAGGCGAATCCAGCATTTCTGTCCTGTACCTGACTGTTTCAGAAATAGCTACATTGTGTGAGCCTTTCCTGTCCCTTAAATGACATGACAGGTGGTTTCTAGAAAATAATCGGTATTTAAACTTCGGTGGAAAAGAAAATTGGACAGAAGTGGTATCTACTTTGGGTCTGTTATTTGGGCCTTAAAAAAACAACCTACGTTTCAGTCAGATAGTCCATGCCTGTAATTGATGGGTGGAGGTGCTTTTCAGCTCTCACTGGGACACTACGCTTCCCACACTGTGTGTTACAATAAAGAATTAAAGCATCTTAGAGATCCACAGAAGTCCTGAGTCCGCACGAATCGAGGTTTGGGGATTGGGATGCACAGCTCACCCAAGTAACTGTTTGGAACAGTAAAATTGCAAACTGGCTGGGTGTTGTCTTTCTTCTGTTTTACGTACTTGGTAATATCTCCTGTTCATATCGGTTTCCTTTGTGAATTGACGTGTCGGACCTCCGCTGGGAGCATCCGACGTCTTTCCAAGCAGGTGGGTGGTGACCAGGCAACGCTGGGGTAGGCTTAGTTTGTGTTAGAGGGTGTAGGCCCGTTCCTGAGAGAACAGGCCTTACATAAATCAGCACCGTGAACTCGGACGATGTCTGCGGGTTTATTAGCTCCAGGTCACTGTAGGGTGGGGCGTGAGCCGCACCCAGCCGTCCGCCCGACCTCTGAAGCAGAGACTATGGTTCAGCGTGCACCTGTCTCAGCTGAGCCCCAGGCCCTGCTCCGGAGGCGTCCACCTGCATGTGCAGGGTTTCCCTGGGGCTCTGGCCCGTTGAGGAGCCGTGACTGGGGACATGACATTGCCTTGTGTCTCTACGGAAGAACCCTTCCGTTCTCTTTTGCCCGTGCTTCCGGAGGGGAACAGGGCGGCTTGTATGGGTCAGGGATTAGTTCCTGGTGCTCCAACAGGAAGGCAACATGAGGACTTAGCTCCGATGGCCTGTGGGAGGACTGTCGGTCAGGCCATGTTCCAGACCCTACAAACCCTGATGTAGGACACCAACGAGCTCTCCTGAGCCCCCGTGTGCTGCAGGACAGGTTGGCTAGGAAGTGCCCACACCCCCTGTGCTTACTGGAAAGAATCCCTTCCCCAAAGCCCTAGGGACCCCCACGCCCCTGAACACCCCCACGCCCCCAGCTCTGCCTCCTGTGATGAGGCCAGCTGCTTGCACCGCTCGTCAGTGGGAGCAAAGTGCTTGTTCACCCGACGCTGCAGGCTTCTCTCCGTCCGGTGGCTGTGGCAGCCCCACGCCTTCTCTCCCTCTTGTGGACTTGCCGTCGCCGGCCGCCGTAACCCTTCTCAACAGAGCAGAGCAGGGAGCGTGCCCACATTCCAGACCGCGTCGGAGCGCATGGGAAACCTGCATGTCTGGGGAGTGTAGTTTTAGCTTTTCGCTTCAGCTGGAATTGAGATCAAGTGAGCCAATCCACAGCGTCTGTCTGGATCCGTAAACGTATTGTAGTTCTAACAGTAGTCATGTCCTAAAATAAAAACGTTTTAAAAAGTGGTCATTTCTGTTTGAAGGAAAATCAAGAGCATTTCAACTTTTCTCATGCATTTTGACATCTACGATGGGAACGGTGATTTTTGAAGCATGGGTGTATTTTTTTATTGTTGGGTGTTGTAAACCTTTATGTAGCTTTATTTTCGATTTTTGCCTGATGATCTAGAAATTTATTGAATACGGGGAGTGGTAATAACACTAGTTATACTTGTATGACTTTTTAGTAGAAGGAATGAGGCTGTTAGAACCTAAAACATCTACAGTTGACTGTTGAATGGTATGGGTTTGAAGTGTGCAAGTCTCCTTATACACAGATTTTTTTTGGTAAGTGCAGGACAGTTCTGTAAATGTATTTGCTCCTAAGATTTTTCTTACATTTTGTTTAGCTTCCTTTATTGTGAGAATACGGTATATAATATATATCACCTGCAAAATATGGGTTAATGACTGTTCTCAGTAAGGCTTTCCGTCAACAGTAGGCTCTCTGAAGTTTCTGGGGGAGTCAGTTACACGTGGATTTTTCAGTGCGCAAGGATGGGTGCCCTGGCCGCCGTGCTCTTGGAGAATCAGCTGTAGCACAAAGTATGAGTGGCTGGAAAAAACAGCTGTTTGGACTTCTTTTTAACCACACAGGAAGTAAGTATAGATGAGGAGTGAGTGTAGACAGAGTGGTAAATCACTGGGGCCAGAAGGGAACAGGAAGGGTTGAGATGGTTTCAAAACTCACCATGGAAGTGTCGTCCAGGAAGGTGGGAGGACCGGGAGAAGTCTGTGCTCCATGGTGGCTGTTGGTGGGCGTGCTGTGGTCAGCAGGTTAAGTGGGGTCGCTGGGGTCAGGTCCCCCCCCCCCCCCCCCCCCCCCCGCCCCGGCCCTCTGCAGGTGTCTCAGCTCGGGGCCACAGTAACAAATACCCGACCAGGGCTTCAGCAGCTGGCTTTGGTTGCTCACAGCTGTGGTGGTGGTAGGTCCATGCATGGTCTGTTCTGGCGAGGGGGGTCCTCCTCCTGGTTCTCGTTGTGGCCTCCCGCGGTGGGGCGGGATAGACGGGAGCCCCCTGGCTCCTTCTTGCAAGGGTACTAATCCCATCACGGGGGCCCCCTCACGACGTCCTCACCTCCCAGGGGCCCCTGCCTGATAGTGTCTCGCCGGAGACTGGGCTTGAACACCTGAATTCTGAGGGGACGGACACGGAGTCCATAGTGCAGGGCACCTGCCTGCGGGTTCTGCTCCCTCTGGCCCCTCACTTGACCCAGCGACAAGGAGACGGTCCTGAAACCTGGAGCTTCAGAGGGACCGAATTCCAGCCTTGTCCCTGGCTGTGCCGCGGGGGTCATGTGACCCTCCAGGTGCCGCGAGGCCAGAACCGTGGTCTCCTGACTCTGGTCCAGAGTTCTTCCGTTTGTTGGGGTGCCCGTCGGTGTGTCCACGAGGTGCTCTGGAAACCATGCTTGGGCCTCTGCTCACGCTTCCCAACACCTCTGGGGAGCTGCGGCGTCCCCCTGTCACTTACTAGAAACCTGGGGTCAGCCTCCCTTGCTGCCTTGCTCAATCCCACACGTCCCGAGAGGTGGGCCAGGTGCTGTCCGTGCATCACCACGCCAGACCCCTGCGACACAGCCGGCAGAAACGACGTCCCTGAGAGCCGTCTGTTCAGCCTCCACCGAAAATTCCTGCACAAGTTACCAGTCTGGAGTGTCACCATCGTGCAGCCCACCCCGAGTCTTGGGACCCGGAATACCAGAACAAGAGTGTTGGGACCACAGCCACGCAGCGGGAGTCCGTTACCTGACCCTCAGCAGCCCGTCACCCTCCCGCAGTTCCCAGCCCCAGGCTCCCTCCCGGGCTTGCTGTGCATGGAGCATTGTTTGCCCGGGTCAGCCCTTCCTCCTGGGTTGGGGTCAGTGCGAGTCTGAGACGAGCCGGTGTGGGCAAGACTTCGTAGTGACCTCAGGAGCGCCCGGCTCAGCTGGTGACAGACGGCCGGCCGTGGCCGCAGCAAGCCTCTGTGCGGGCACTCCGCTGCTCCCTGCACGAGCTTGGTTTCAGGCCGTCCTGCAGCCTACCCACCCGGGTCCTGGTATTCCTGCCGCGGCCGGAGCGAGGAAGGGAGGGTCGAGGGGTGAAGGGCCTCGAGCGAGGGCAGGAGCTCCCCAGCTGGAGGGTCGGATCCAGGCTCCGCTGTGCGCCTCTGCGATTTGTGCGGAGGAGGGTGGGTGTGGGGCGTTTGCGTTGACGAGCGCACTGGCCTGGACGCTTCCCCTTCCCCTGAAGCCCCGTCCAGACTCTCTCATCTGTCCGTCATTGCAGCCAGGTTCCCTCGTTTTGCTTGCGGCCTCAGGTTCTGCACCTTGCACTGAGGGTGGGCCCTAGACAGGCCCTTGTGAGCCAGGGTATCGGCACCTCCTTGGCAGCCCCTGCGTGGGGCTCGGGGCCCGAGAGGGAGGCACCAGCGGACCAGCCACCACAGATACATATGGCGGACCCTTGTTGCATCATGAGCAGGTCTGACGACCGGACCCCTCCGCAGTGTTTGAGCTGATGCGTTTGAGCAACAGCAGGACTGGGAGTCGGGGAGGGCTGGGAAGGCAAGTCGCCATGTACAGGGTGTTGTCCCTTCCCAGACAACGACTATACCCCATCCCTGTGAGTGGAGGGTTGGGAGTGTGTGTGGTTGGTGGGTACGCACACGAGCCTCTCTGCCCAACCTCTGCATTCCACAGTAGTTACTGGAAAACTTACAGAAGCTTTATGGGCGTATGTCTTAAAGAACATCCTAGAAAAGTTTAGGGTATTCATAATACAAGGAGCTAATTTGTTAGAGTCCCACGTTTGGATTCTAAAGATACACACACCATTTGTAAGGTCTTCAGCCCAATTTCAGTGGAATTAAAGCTAAATATGTTAAAATTATCTTGCAGATTTTGTTGGGCGTTGGTGGTAAGAGGGAGGTGGTTAGAAATCATGACTTGTGTGAGGAATACTTCTCCTTGTTTTTTGGGGGGACACGGGACATTTACTTGGCTCTTTTTCCCCTCTCCGGGTGAAAGCAAAGACAGAAGATTTAGGTGACCTGCATTATGGTATTTTTTTCCTTTGCTGTAAAAACGTGTTCTTTGGGTTCTAAAAGCTCAAACTGAGTGTTTTTGGACATTCCCATTCTGTTCACATAAATGTTGTTGAACAAAAACTGTACTGTAGACGCTTGAACCTGAATAGGCCTTTCATTCTAAAGCACAGAGAGATGAACAAGAATGTGGGGTTTTGCTGTAGGGACTTGAGAAATGGTTTTAGCCTCTTCCCTGGGATGAAGTGACTAATCGCTTGTTGGGTTATTTGTCTGTTAAGAGGGAGTCTGCATGACCAAGTGAGACTGGAAATGGCCGAGACAGCACTCGCCTCCTCTCCTTTGGAAAGGCTGGCACTTGAGTTTGGGGACTCGACGC
Organism: Ailuropoda melanoleuca; assembly: GCF_002007445.2. NCBI lineage: Eukaryota > Metazoa > Chordata > Mammalia > Carnivora > Ursidae > Ailuropoda > Ailuropoda melanoleuca. Next base: position 435,768 of record NC_048232.1, on the reverse strand, counting down.
ACCACATCTAGATTTGCAAAGACTCTCGCCGTTGTTCCCCTTTTAGCTGGTGTTTCAGGCTCGCAGTCTAAATGTGCTGTTTTGAAACCCGTGATTTTTGTATTTCTTTATTATTCCTAAACACTATGCTATGAAGACAGGTGGGAGGTGGGTGGTGAGAGCCAGGACGCCGGGTGTGCCCTGCATTTCCCCTGAAGCGCGGGCGAGCGACCTCTGTGTGGCGGCTGGATTAGGTGGCCTGGGGCGCTGGTCCGCCCCTCTCAAGTGTCCGTCCCTGACCCACTGCCTGGCAGGCGGGCCCTGGCCCACCAGGTTTGTTCCTCAGTCTCTTGCTGGCACCTGGAGGAGGGTGGCCCTCCCAGGAGCTGACGTTTCTCTGAATCCTTGTAACGTCTGTTTTCCTGGGTGTCGTGTCCAGTGGGATGGCTCAGTCCTTAAGCCGCAACACGGTCGGCTGGTTCTAACCATTTATTTCGGTGAAGTGTCGCTTCTCTTAGCGTCCGTCTCCCTGCAGCTAGGGGGACATGGGATTTCCTCTATCCTGGGGCGAGGGGTCAGGGATTTTGGCTCTGAACTGAGTTCACAACCGGGAAAGGTGTGGTTTGTGGGCTGACTTGTTCCTTCTTATCTCTGGGGTCCTGGTTCCCTCAGGGTTTGCAGCAGGGGTGAGGGCCACCTGTGTCCCCGAGGCAGACGTCTCCAGGCGTTGCCCTTGGGTGTGGCCCGGAGTGAGGTTGGACCTGCTGTAGACACAAGGCTGACAGCCTTGGGCTTCTGTTCTGCTGGTGGCGGCAAACATACCTGTAACCACGTCTCACCTGGCTCCAGGTGCTTTGCTCTGTCTTGTCTGCCGTCACATTTACGCACCAAGTGAGGATTCTTACTTTATTCTCACACTTAAACACACATTGGAACATAAGCTAGGCGTGGTGTGGGTTTTCTTTTAAGCCCCCAGGCCCCTCTTGGCTTTGGATTTGGGGAATGGGTGTGTCCGCTGAGATGTGTGGCCACAGTGGCCCCTGAGGGTCTCCAGGGCACCGTGGAGGGTGGCGGGCGGGGACGAGAGCGTCCCTGTGGTGTCTGGATGGGATGTCAGTGGTTTCTTTCTCCAGCTAACGTGTATCATAGTTGTAGGTATGTTTTGGGGGTGGGCGTTTGGATTTAGGGAGAGAATGTCCATATTGAGATTCTTTGTTGATTTAAAGGCTTGAACCACAGAGGGTTTGGGCTGAATTTTGGGATCCCTTGCAAAGGCAGGAAAGTGCTCCCTTCCAGCAGGCCTGGAGGGAAGGAAGACGCCCGTGTGGTGCAGGCTGGTGCTCGTGCGTACCTGCTGGTTCGATGATGCCTCACACCTATTCCTTTTCTGTGTGTGAGCTAAACACTCTTAAGCGGATTCACTGTGGCACCTTTGGCACCCTGTCTAGGACATGTGGGTCTTCCCCCTGGATCAGTGGTCATCACATCAGCTTCTTCAGCCCGGACCTGCCTGGGGCTCCCAGTGTCCGGAGGAGGGCGTCTACCGTGGTCCTTAGCGGTGATGTGTGCAGAGCGTGACTTGTGCTCCTTGCGGGAGTGAGCTCTCTGGAACCACGAGGCAGGGCAGAGGGAGAGCACCCTGGCTGCAGGGCTGTCTGCAGGGCCGTGGCGAGCCCCCCAGTATGCTGGGAGTCAGGGGCAGGTCCGCACTCCGTCCTCACTCCTGCATGCTTGGTGTTTGCGTGCGTGCAAGGGAGAGGAATTGGGGTTAGTCCGTCCCTCGTGGGGGCGCGTTCTGCGCTCATGGCATCTCCGCTGCGATCAGTGATATTATCTATGCTCCTCTAACCTTAGGCTTATTTTACACAAAAACAAGAAGGGACAGGAACAGTTCAGGGGCATTTAAAGACTTACATGATACAAGCCTGCTTTCATGTGTCTCGTTAGGAGCAAGTCAACGAAACTTTCATTTAAATAGTTTCAAATATCTTCGCTGTTTTTGTTTTTGTGGCCAGCATTGAGGATTGATTGACACTCAGTAAAAATGTCCGTCATCTTTGTTAACTGATGCCTTTGTGCACCGTTTGCTCAGGGTCTCCTTCTGCTATGGTTCTGTGCATGTCCGGGAGGGGTAGGGGTGCTGGGTGTCAGGGTGAGGAGCAGACCGGGTTGCCTCTGGGCAGCCTGCCTTCAGGGAAGCACTCTGGGGCCGGTGTGGGGGTAGCTTGAAGCGGGTTCCGCAGACACGTGCTTTCCTCCCCTGTGTTAGTTTGGGAACTCGTGTAGGGCGGCTCGTCAGTTGCCGGGCTCTGGGCCGCAGCCGCATAGCTGGGGGAGGAGGGGGCAGTAAGGAGCTGAGACGGGTTCTCTGGACGCCACTCAGCCCCCCGACCGGCTCCCTCCCGCGCTCAGACCTTTCCAGGGAAACTGCCCTATTGTGGCTTCTAAAGTATGGTTTTCTTGAGGGTGAGTAAAGATCTGTAGAATAAACGGGTAATAAATGGTACGTCTCACAAAGAGGACAATTTGATACCAAGTACCACATGACTATAGTGGGCTTGGTAAATATTTGTATTAATCTAATGCATTTGATTTAAAAATAAGGATATTTTTGTTTAGGGGATCTTTCCCACAACTTTTGCTCGCATCTCTCTGGGCTCTGTGATAGCATGGGAAGGTGTAACCGTCCTTTTTCACAGATGAGGAAACTGAGGACAGACGTTCTGTGCAGCTAATCGGCGGCCGGGTAGGGCCTGGGCCCCTGGGCTCTTGGAACTCATATTTGTGTCCTTGTACTAGGTCCCTTTATTCCACTGTCAGCTTAAAGGTAAGCTTCCCTCTTATGATCAATGCAGAGCACACTCAGTTAATTTGTTTAAAATGTCAGAATTATTGCTGTTAGACTTCTGATTATCACAGTGCAAATAAAAAGTCATTATTCAAACGTTTCTCTCCTGCCTTGTTCTAAAAAGGAGCCAAGGTAGATGCTAAGTTGTTTCATTATTTTAGTTTTCTTGGTAGAATATCGTTGTGTATATGCATATATTTGGTGCCTAAAATCCTAGGTGAGTGAATAGTTAGTTGACGTTTCAATAAAGAATTAGTCTGGGGGTGAATATCTGCTATAATATTAACATTTATTTCCTGGTTTATTTGCACAGAAGTTCACGATATTTTATTAAGTTGAATCGTATGAGATCAGCAATGTTGAATCGTTCTTGAATTTCGTATGATTTAACCTAATATGTGATACTGTTAAAACAAAAGGTCTCCTAAGTGGGGGAAATTGAAACAATTGTATTGACAATCATTTTATGTATGAGAAAAAACGGAAGCGTTCTGTGACAGGGCCGTAAGTGACGGAGATTTGTAAGACAAGCAGGTTCTAAGCAGTATCTTCCTTCTGTTTTAAAACTTAGAGGAAGACCCCGTTTACTCACAGCAGCCGCTGTGTTGATCTCCGCGGCATCTGTGGCTCTCCTAGAACGTGGTTGAACCCTGTCAGGGTGTCGGGGCGGCTTACCTGAGCCGCGTGTGGGGAGGTGAGGGAGGTGGAGACAGTGTAGACGGTGTGGGGCCCGCCTGCGGTTTCTCGGCCTCGAAGCTCAGTACAGTCCTCTGAACGGTGCGCCGAGAGCCGGGCACTCCGTGTCCATGTACGCGGTGAGGGTTGGCGTACACCGTCTGCAGGGGCAGCCACAGGTGCGTGGGTCAGATGGAGGAAGGCACTCACACCGCACTGGCCTTGCTACATCGGTTACAGGAATGTTTGGAAAAAAGGGAAAAGCGTACCTGCTAGAGGTGTGAAATGAACATTGAAGTCTTGGTTACTAACTAGGATTTACAAGCAGTTTGGAGGGGATGTTGTGGAAACACCGGTGTGTGCCGGCTAGAGGAAGGCGGGCTGAGCAGACAGACAGATGGACAGCGGGTCTTTCCTCTGGGAGGAGGACGGAATTTATTAGCTCCTGTGTGGCGGGAGTCCACGTACACTGCTTGGGGCAGGATCGGTGGACCCTGAGGGCCCACTGCTCGCTGGCTGGGTCTCAGACTGGCAGTCGTGGGGCCACAAGGCGGGGTCACCGGACACAGTCCTCTCTGGCCAGCTCTGGCACGAGGGGTTCTGGCTGCTGCCGTGGGTGCAGGTGGCCGAGAGGCCCTGGACACACCGAGGAGCAATGGTCCGCTTCTGGAAGCTCCCACGGAAGGTGACGACGTGCACCCTGGCTGGCAGGAGCGAGGCTGTGTGCCCTCCTGCCTCCGGCTGGCTCCCCCTCCATGCCGGGGAGGCGGTCCCCCACGGGACTGTTCACACTCCACACTCCGCCGTCCACTCCCGTCCGGGGTCAGTGGTTTGCCCACTGCCTTTGTAAGTAAAGCTTTCTGGGCACACAGTCCGGCCTGCTCACAACAGAGGCAGAAGTGGGTGAGGGTGACAGAGACTGGCCTCTGAAGCCAAACATCTCGGTGCTCTGGACCTTTCTAGAAAAGGTTGCAGACTGTGCTGGTGGATGCCTGGGCTCCTGCCTGTCGGAGCAGCATGGCAAGTGATTAGTGTTCTGCGGGCTTCCCCCGCTTGCCCCTCAGAGTCCAATCCTGAACACAGAATTGTACACCTTCATCACACAGAACTCCCCAGTGCTGTGGCTCTAGCTTTCTCTACCCTGCTTCCTGGTATGACGTGGACACAGCCCTTCCACGGGGGAACGTTCCCAGAGCTGCCCCGTGCCACCTGCGGGTGACGTGGACACAGCCCTTCCATGGGGGATGTTCCCAGAGCTGCCCCGTGCCACCTGCGGGTGACGTGGACACAGCCCTTCCACGGGGGTTGTTCCCAGAGCTGCCCCGTGCCACCTGCGGGTGACGTGGACACAGCCCTTCCACGGGGGAACGTTCCCAGAGCTGCCCGTGCCACCTACGGGTGATGTGGACACAGCCCTTCCACGGGGGAATGTTCCCAGAGCTGCCCCGTGCCACCTACGGGTGATGTGGATACAGCCCTTCTGCGGGGAACGTTCCGAGAGGTGCTTCTGGCAGCTCCCTCGGGTTCTCTGCCTTGGGTGGGCCCAGATGTCTCGGGCACAGACTGTATTCCTCAGAGCCTTGTCCAGGCTGACGGTGCCCCGGGCAAGTTCAGGCTGGACTCGGGTCCGAGCTTCCCTGGTTGGGTGTTAGGACACACCAGTGGTTTCCAGAGCAAGTGTATGTGCGTGCACACACCCTACTCGAGCCGTGTGCATGTCTGCACACACACCCACCTGCACACCACGGCAGGCCTGCAGGGCAACCAGGGAAGGCATGTCCGCAGAGGACTTCAGGAAAGGGCATGGGAGGGGTAGGGATGGAAGGCCTGTGTCTCCGCGGAGAGCAGGGGGCTGTGAAGACCCGCGACGGGCTGCACATGTCCCTGTGGCCTGGTCTGAGTACGCCTCTTGCAAGTGGACCCTGGGGTTGCTGCCACTTTGTTTCTGGGTGTTCCAGAGCCCCTTCCTGGGGCTTCTCCTCAGGGCTGGACAAGGGCTGTGCTCTGTGTGGCCTCAGATGCTGTGTTTGGCAGCCATAATCAAGTTCGGATGACTTCCTTTCTGCAGACAAAAATTAGAGCCGTTTACAGTTTGTCCTGTAAGGATAGCCCCCTGGTGGCTTCCAGCCTGTTTCCTTGGCTGCTCACGGCCTTGTCTGTGCCAGGGGACAAGGCGCCAGCGCGGGCTCACAGACAGGCTGCCTGCAGGGCGTTTGGGGGGCACTTAGCTCACGGAGCCGTTCACCAGTTATCGTGCACGGACTCTGTGATGTGCTGAGACCCGACTATGGCATCGTTGCCTCCGTCCAAATCGCTCCGGTCGTTGTTTTGTTGGATGCTTCGTAGACCGTTGTGGCTCGTGCTGTGTTCCTGGTTGCTTCTCTGTGTTCAGGATGTGCCTAGTTTCTTACCCTCAAGGGGGATGCTGGGCTTTTTGGGGAGAGAGCAACGTTTCTAGTGTCCTGGGGACAGAAATTTGTTCTGCGCTAGGACGGACCAGGCCAGGCTCACAAACAGACCTCGGCACCTCCTTGCAGCTGTGCACGTACGGGGTGGGGGGTGCCGTCCTGAGCGGCTCAGCGTGCTGCCGAGTCTTGTGGGGCCCTGCGGACAAGAAGGGTTGGGGTCCGGCCGCGTCCTGAGACGTACCAGCCTGGACGTGATGCCCCATTGTCCCACCTGCGGCCTCTGGGCCAGACCCAGTGTGTGGTCACAGCAGACCACAGGGGTCCGCGAAATGAGGGGACATCTGACAGGGTGGTGGGCAAGAGGGATGAGAGGACACAAGGCCCACTTGCTGGCCTTGTGGGTGTGGCTCCGTCTTGGGAACAACCGGCTTCCCGTCCTTCAGGGCAGCGTCTCCCCGGCTGCCTGCATGGAGACGGGGCTGTGGCAGGCGCTCCCTCTGTGTGGGAACCTTCATGTCCTGGGCTGGGGCTGCGTCAAGCCCAGCCGTGTGTCTCCACGTGGCTCTGTGGGTCAGTTCCCCCACCTGTGAAGTAAGGATTAATCTGCAGATCCTGGAGGTCTGGTCAGCTGTGAGCTAGTGTGGAAACACCACTTGGGTTTCATGGTGACGAGCTTGCTGTGCTTGGAGCCCAGGCGGCTGTGGCTGACCTGAGAGGACGTGGGACACGCTGCTGTCCCAGGGCCCCTGGGCCATGTGTCGAGGGACCCACGGCACCTGCAGGATGAGCCTTGGGAGGGCCCGCCATCGCTCACTGGGCTTTGGGGCCACGTGTTGGGAAAGATGCCTCCGACGGCCATTATTTTGAACGCACACCAGAATCTTGTCGTTGTTAAAAAACAAGGTTCAACTGAGTAAATCCCAGAGATCTTATTGGCTGTATCCAGTGACTCGTGAATCGGGCAGCGGCCTGCCCTGCACGTGGGAAGGAGCTCCATACGCCATACAGGATGGGGCTTCCGCGGGCAGAGCGGCTGGACGAGGAAGTTACCAGCAGGATGGATTGTCCTTCGGGGACGGCAGGGGTCTGTCGGGCAGCTCCCTGCACCGCTGCCGACCCGGTGATTCCACTTTGCTGGGTTTAACGTGCCGCTCCTGGGAGAGGTTGAACCTGTAATTCATTTAGGTCTGAAGTCTCAGTTCCGTGACGTGGGCTTAGCATGAGGGACTCCATTTGGGGCCTATTTTTAGCATCATGGACGAAAACACAAAGCAGGAAGTTGTCTGCGTGGGTTCAGAGCATTGAGACCTGTGATTGTAGTTTCTGTGCTCCTGGGTTAAGTCACTGCTTTGGGTCTAAAAACAGTGATTTTATGTAGGGGACTTCTTTTTCCTATTAAACTTTGTTTTGCTTTTTTGAGCAATAGCGTATCAGCTCAATTATTACCAAATTGCCTCGCCTGTTCACTGTGATAGATTTTAATAATGTAAAAGGAGAATTCCAGGCTCTGTTCCAGCAGACTAGGGGCAGGGTGACGAAAGCGTGAGTGGTTCTGTTCTAGAATAGTGCTGTGTGGGGAGCCGTGACCCCAGCTGCGAGACGCGTCCTGGTGGCGGTGGCTCGCCGGGTCAGGCCTGAGTCCGTGACACACCACACCACGAGCACGGTGGCAGGACGGACGCTCCGCACAGGTCTCGTTGCTTCCATGGATGCAGGGCCAGTGACCCCTGCCAGCATCACCGTCCTGTTCCGCTGACGGCCTGAGGTATGCTCCGGAAGGAGGTGAGCTCCGGTCTCCCTTTCCACTGCAGGACCAGGCGCTGAGACTTTGTGTCCCTGTTCACCCTCATCTTATGGATGTGCCTCTGTCCCCGAGAGCCCCAGACGCTTGCCGTAAACTCACTGATGGCTGGGTGTCTGCAAGGGCTGGAAGGGTCTGGGTCTTCAGCTGGCCCCCGGTTTCCCCGTGGTCACGTGCCTGGCTGCTCCCCGTAACCTTCCACAGAGGACACATTCCCGCCTCATCCCGGCAGCCAGTTACGCCTGCTCTCTCGGAAGCCCCTCCAGAGAGAGCTGCGGCCCGGCCGGCCTGGAGCCGGAAGGGGACCTTACGGACTCCTTTCCCGGAAGCTCGTGCGTGGGGGCTGGGGGCCTGTGCCGTGGCTGCTCACAGTCCCATTCGTGAGGAAGTCTCCTCCCCTGGGTCCTGCGCACCTCCACGGCAGCCCCCGACTTCTCGGGAAGTACGGTGTGAGATTGAGGGCTGATCTACAGGGTGGCTAGCCAGCGGCGTCCAGGCCACCGGTACTGAAGCCCAGATGCTCCGGGACAGACGTCTGTCCTGGCATAAATACAGCTCGGCCCCAGCAAGCTGGGATTCAGGGCCCTGCCTGGGGGTTTGGTCCTGGTGCGATGTTGAGAAAGTTCCTAATCGTTCTGCACTCGTTTTCTTCACTCCGTATCGGTGCTTTCCCGCTGGTGGGGCTGCCAGTTAGGAGTCCTGTCACCCGGGAATGGCACCTCTTGCCTCCCCGTGCCCTTGTGTGTTACGTAGAGAGCCCGTGCGGGTCGGGGTGGGGTCTAAAATGGGAAGTTTCATGTCGGGTTGGACAATACCTCTTAGAGGTTTTTCCTCCTGTATATGCCGGTGCAGGAGTTTTGGGAACTTGTGCAGTAAAAAAAAGGCTTTTGTAGGAAAGAGTGTTGCATATAAACTGTTGACATGACCTTAGGCCTTCGCCCTGTCCATGCCTGCTGCTTCCGCACAAAATGCAGCAGGAGTTCTTAAGTTCCGTCACTATGTACCGTGTGCTCTCGTAAGTACGGGAGCAGACCCTACACGTGGGCTCTGAAGGGCTCCTGCAGGGCTGCGTTGTTGCAGTGACTTGTGATGCTGAGCCAGGAGGACCGGGAGGGCCGCCACGTGGGCGTGGATTCCCAAGGTGGTGGCTGGGGGGGGGCTGCCGGCAGTAAGTGGGGCATTTTCACTGCTGCAGAGGGTGGGCTGGCTGCGCCCCGGCCCCCAGGCAGTCACCGTCTGCGGGCCCTCGGTCGTCCCTGGAGGACGCCCAGTGGGGAACCCGAGGTGGACCCCAAATGCAGCACAGACGCGTGGATTTACGTGTCCAGCACTTGCTGCCCTCAGGGGCTGCGTCTCGTGGTTCGTGAAGACCCTCAGGTATCTGCAGACGGTCGGTGAGAATGGCAGGAGGAGCTCCAGGGCTTGCCCAGGCAGGCAGCCCGCGAGCAGGCCCCGCAGAGACTCCCACCCTGGGTGCGGGGCTCCCAGACTCGGCTCCGGAGGGCTGGCTGTGGGTGGAGGGTCAACTCTGGGTTATTTGGTTTTTGTGCTCTGGAATATTCCGTGTGTGACCATCCCGTCACTCATCCATTCTCCCGTGGGCGGACGTGTGGACTGTGTGGTGTGTGTGTCTGTTCAAGGCTTCAGCGTGTCAGGACTTCTTTGCACAAGATAAGAGTGTTATCATGTGATAACATTATCTGCTGGGGAACCCACAGGAGCTCTGATTATAGCCCCACAAACGACGGATGCTGTATTAATACACAGAACCACTTTCTCCTACTCAAATACGTATAAAAGTCTTCCTGACGTCCAAGCGGCGGCTCAGATCTTAAATTTGTTAGTTGTATTATTATTTTGGCCACTTGAGCAAATGTATTAGTTACACAGAAATCTGAGAATGTTGATGTTACACATTTAGAGCAGAAAGAAACTGCATTTTAATTAATGTCCCCAAATGGACGGCCTGCATGTTTTTTCTTCTTATGTGACCACTGTGTTTTTCACTTGAGGTGTAAAATTATGTTTGAATGTAGTTTTCTCGCNTCCACGAAGGACTTGAAGGGCCTGCCGCCTGCTGACGCTGGCTACTACCCTCCACGTTTCATGATCCAGCCCGAAGCCTCTTGGCCTCCAACAACCATCTTCTTTCTGCTCGCAGATTCTGTGGGTCAAGAATTCATATGGGGCGGGGGGAGGACGTGTTACTGCCCATGATGTCTGGGGCCACAGCTGGGTGTGGCTTGAGCTTGGGGTCCTGCAGCGGCCTGGAAGCTGCCTCCCTCACCACCTGCCGCTGGACTGGGCCATGCCCGCCGCCGGGAGTCCCTTACCCAGTGTCCCTGTGACGCTCCGGCTTCAGGCTGCTTGGTGGTTTCAGGCTGGGGCACTCGCTCCCCACGTGCTGTCCCAGGGTTCCCAGGCCGGGTGTCCTGCCCAGCAAGGCCTTCATGGTCTAGCTACGGGGACGTTGGGTCCCATCCATTGTTCACAAGCCCAGCATGAATCACGAGGTCACAAACGCACCGTCCGAGAATCTGTGGCTGTATCGAAACAGTCTTGCTAGGCCTCCTTTCTGTATCTTAATAAAGCATGTTTTTCTCACTTCAGAGTTAGACAGGAGGACCCCCAGCCAGGCTGGGCTAGGTTAGGTATTGAGTGGAACACGGAAGGCTGAGAAGCACCGGCCGGGCCTTGAGACGGTGGCAGAGGGAAAGCAGCGTGCCTCCCGGCGTGGAGCTGGACGCTGTCCGGCAGGCCCACTCCTGAGGTTTAATGATCCGAGGGACGTGGGTTGTTGGGCTCAGTTTTATTCACTGTTGACTGAGGGCCAGAGTGACGTGTCTGTGACGTTACGCGTTCGCCTGCCGGTTTTGTCTGGTAGCGATGCCCCTGCTTTCCGTGGGACATGCGCCTCTTTCCTCTCAGGTAGCGCTCGCGCTGCCGTCAGTGCCCCAAATGCCTATAAATAATTCCTCAAACATTCTTTGAACCAGTTTTACCACCTGCTGGCTCCTCATTAGTGATTGAATACAGTTTTGAAGGGTGTTCATCCTAATTTTTTTTCCCTGCGTGGGAGTTTTTAGCTTTTTGAAATATCTTTGCTACTCTGAGCACTTAGGCATCTGGAAGCCAGCTTTTCTAGTCCTGCTTCTCTTGGGTTGGGCTCTGCCCTTGCCACTGTTCGGTAGCTGGGACGGAGCGTTCGAGCGTCTGCTGTCCAGTCGAGCCCGGAGGAAGCAGGCGGACGTCTCTTCCCATGTCTGTGTTTGGTACTTTTTGGGAAGAGCTGCTTCTCCCGAATCCTGTGGCCTCTGGGTTTACAGCCCTACTGGTTGATAGAATTGTCTAGTTACAGGTGAGCAGCTGTGAGCATGGGAAGCCAAGCCTAGGACCCAGTTGGGATGCGCTGGGAACCAAGGGTGATGGGACAGATAGAGCTTTGGAAGCAGGAAAATTTTCATAAAAGCGTAGCTTAGTGTCCAGTAAGCCACGCTGCGGTACAATCCATACTTGTGCCTGGTAATAGGATGTGTATTAAATAAGCAGTGTTTTATCATTTAATTTAGAGACACCATGTGGTCCAGCTGTCTAAATCCATCGCCAGCTGTGATGAATAATTCCTGTTTGTCAAGCGCAGTTTAGGTGCGAAGGAGATGGGACAAGCAGGAAGTCCTCAGCAAGCAGGCTTGGCTTGGAGGGTGTGTGCACAGCGTGTATGAAATGCCCTTGGAGCCATAGGTGGGCAGGGCAAGGCAGTGCCTGCAGGGTGGGGGAAGCTGGCCGAGTGGAGGGGCTTGGGATGCCGTGGACAGTACTGGGGAAGAGGCCACCTGTCCGAGGCCAGCTGGACCCTGAAGGAAGCCAAGGGTCTGCATGTACGGTCCCCGTCGAGACTGTAAAGCAGCTAGCCTGCCCTGCAGGAGAGAAACTGTAGTGTCTAGAAGAGTAACCTGGTCTCGCACAGTGCACACACACACAGGTACATGCATGCACACCCGTACACGCACACCCGTGTGCACGTGCGCTCAGTGGAACTTGAAGAACTGAATTAAGCATAGAAGACACTAAGGAGGTGAACCTACATTCTTATTTTGTAGTAAGTGTTGCTGTTTCCCTGTCAGTCATCACTGAGGGCGTCCGGTCTCCCTGCTCTGATGGCTGGGGGGTGGTCTTGCTGGAGGAGAGAGTGAGGGTTTGCACAGACCTGGAGAACCCCCTTCTCCGGAACCTTGGAGGACTCAGGTCCGCAGCGTGTCTCAGCCTTGTCACTGCGTGTGGACGTGTGAGGCTTCTGACTCTGTTGGAGGAGTGAGATGAGGTCCACGCACGAGGGCTGCCCTCCCTGGAGGCATGGGTGTGGCTTCCAGGCGGTCTTGTGGGTACCTGGCGTCACCTGGGTCACGGTGACAGTTGTTGGCTTCTTAGATTCATGTCGTCTGTTCGGGAAACGTACTTTTTGGTTTAGAATTGCCACATCTCTAAGACCCATGTGAAAGTGGCTGAAGGAATTCCAGCAGATAACCGTGTGCCTGTGGAGATGCTAATAGATTATGGTGGACGGGACGTGGAGAACACCCGTCTCACGTTTTGCAGCTGGGCTCCTTCAGGAGAACAACAACCCTCTCCTTTGTTTTTGGACTTATTATAACTAGGCTGTTGTCAAGCAGGGTGGTAGCAGGAAGGCTTTTCAGTTAAAATCCCCTTTATAGCCTTCAGAATCGGGACAAGACACATCCAAGTTAGTGTTACATTAGTTCTGCTTGGAATTTGTTAGACTCTCTTAGAAAGTGGAAGAAAAGTCTTCTTTGCCACTTCTGAATTGGGCCAGTAATGGAGGCCATACCTGATAATTTTAATGACAGTAAGACTTCTAACTTTTTTTTTTTTTTAAACTCTGTAATAAAACATAAAAGGGCAGAACAGAGTATCCTTTAAGGTCTAAGATTCTTTGCTTACAATTTATGGGGACAAAGCAGGAGAATAAGGTCTAGAGACCCGTTCTGCCCCTAAGGTGAAGGGAGCTCAGACAAGGGGGTTTCTCCGAGCCTCCGTGTCCTCCTCGGGAACGGGGTGAGGGTGCCGGTTACACGTGTTGTGGGACTGAGTGGGATCGTGCACCTGCAGCCTGTACCCAGTACGGGTGGTGAGTAGCCAGCACTTCGGCCGCCGCCCCCGCCGTAGTCCTGGGAGACTTAGAACTAGAGAAAGTGCAGCGCCCAGCTTAAAAATACTTAGGGGTTTGGTGCGTATCTCTATGGAAATCAAAAATAAATAACCTTTTTCTAAATTCTTCTAAATTCTATTAATTGAAATAGCTCTTACATATTAATTTCCAGAAGGACTGGGGAAAGCTCTCAAGCCCTCTGTAATCTCAGAATTTTGTGCGCGTGTCTAACAGTAAATGTTTCTTTGCATTTTCTTCCTTATCAGAAGAAGGAAGTGAATGGTGAATTCCGCAAGTTGTTTTTATTGACAGGGAAGGAGAAATAACATGAAACTTAATGTTGTTTTCCTTACATGGTTTCTGTGTGTGTTTTTAGCCCAAAATGTTACTCACTACAATAGCCATGTTTCTGAGAAATGACTTTATTGTTTAAATTACCGGGTAAAAACTTGCAGTTTAAACTGGATCCAGTCTGTGCCGGCCCCTGAAGCTCCCCGTGTGCTGCCGAGCCTGCGAGACACGGGGTTCCTGCTGAGTACGGGGAGTCTGGAGGTCTATGTCTCCCATGATGCTTTGCAGGGACAGCGTGACCTCTGCTCCTCCAGCCAGATCCCCATTGCTCTCCCCTGGAAGAAGGGTCAGACAGTTTTGTTTTGCAGTTCACCACCGTTGGCTGCTGCGGCCCTCTCCTCATGCCGCCCGGTGCACGTAAACCGCACAAACCCCTGGACACGTGTCCTGGTGGTTCCTGCGCCAGCAGAACAGGTGCACATGCCCGTGCGAGCTCGGGACGGTTTCCTCCTCCATTGTGCCGGGGAATCGGTGGTGACGGGCGTCCTTGCCACGCTAGCGACTAGCTCAGCTGCTGGGAGGCCGGCGGCCCCAGTCTCGGGCTCCGTGACGTTACATGCGTCTGTTAGCAGCGCTCTGACCAGCTTTGTGCTTTGCTCTTTCTTTCCTATGTGTGTCCTTTCGTAGAAGAGGAGGACGGTTCTCTGCGCAGATGGAAAAGTCTGTCTAGAAACTTCATCACACAGTCAGAAGCACACTGGTGAAAAATTCCTTCCTAAACACCCTCCGTGCACCGGGCTCCTGCCCTCACCCCAGGTCATTGCCCTGGGCTGGTTCTCGTTCGTGCTGGGTCTGCGCCTGCAAAGCTGCGGGGCTGCGCGCAGTGTGACTGTTACTAGTTACGTCGCTCATACATACGCCTGACCTTTAACCTGTGGGACCACTTTGTGAGACCCCATTTGAGCTACGTCGGATTCTTTCCATGCTAGGGTAATAATTTTATTTAAAGTGGCATAAGGCCAATGGAACAAATTTTTTTTATTTGAATTCCTGGGAAATTTAAAAATATCTAATACTAGTTATCTGTTATCACATCAACATACTGTCTCATCAACTTGATTCTTACAAATTATTTTCTACTTTTCTGAGTCCCGGCGTAATTGTTAGAGAATTCAGAAGAAGAAAACTCCAGAAGCATGTGTGTCCTCATGCCCTCTTTCCCTTTCTCAGCAGTCCGCAAGGAGACAGGAGTGTTTTCCGGGAATTAGAGAAGGCATGACTGATGGATTCTTTCACTCGCTGCACCGTCCCTTGGAGTGCTGACAGAGCTCTGTGCGTCCTTGTTGCAAAGCAGCGCGAGCTCGAATGCACAAGGGGTGGGGTTTCCTGCGTGTGGAACCCTGGAGAACCCCCCCGCCCCGCCCCGGAAGGTTCTAGCCACTGTCATGCCGTGCTTAAGTCCCATTCAGATGGTCTCTGGAGACACGTTTGGTGTTTCCTTATCACAGCAGAGCTCTCACATTGTGCTGAGATGCGCATTCAGCTCGTGGTCTTACTTTGCACGGAGATTATTCTGTGTTGTGTACCCTGCAGTCCACGCGACAGCCGTCTGAGAGGTGGCTCTGCTGGCTGACGTCCTTGAGAGGGTATCTGTTTTCCACTTGTGTTCTTCACATCAAAGCCTTGCGATAAATTGGCCTTTTGCAATTCACTTGAGGAAGGACCTTACTTGATCTCATAGTTCAGGTTTTCATTAAGCCTTTCATACTTTAACCTAGAATTAATTCTGAAAGCAGATTTGTCAAAATCTTTCTGATAAGCTTTTTTATTATTTTGAGTACGTGTTATAAAGTCCAGGGGAGCAGGCAGTGTTCAAGACGATGGCTGATGAATGCGGTGTTTTGAAGCACGTGACAGTGGCAGTCGCGAGTTGTCCATTCACAGGGCTCTGTCGTGGGGTGGACGGAAGCAGCGACTCTGCCTTGGGCGGGTCTCTGGTGTCTCTGCTGTAGGACATGGCTACCACCTGCACTCACCACTTGCCTCCTTCCTGGCTTCTGTACCGTTGGGGCCTTCTTGATTCAGAAAAGAGCCTGAATCAGGGCTCCACACTGCTGATTACAGACATGCAGGCCTGGAGTTGGTCTTGTCTGTGGTCTCTGGAGAGACGGGCGAAGGACCAGGGCTGTGGGGGCGGCAGGTGCTGGGCGAGCAGGCCGTCGTGCCGGCTGCCCCCAGGATGGCACTGCCATGGGCTCTCCGGAGGCGGCCTTCACCACCTGTAACAGTATGTGTCCAGCGGTCCGGCCAGTGCCTGCTGAGCTCCAGTGGGCTCACGTCCTGAGCTCCTTTCTGCCCCTTTCCCTTGTTTGGGAAGGCTCCAAGCAGCAGCAGAGCCCGGGACAAGGCTGTCCCAGCTTCCTCCTGGCTCAGCATCGGGTGCAGTGACGGGCTGCGGGTCTGGCCAGCCCGGGGGTGCTGGGAGGGGGCGGCTTTGGGACATGCCGGAGCCTGAACCAGGCACAGAACGGATTCTCCCCAGGCCTGCTGTCTTTCCAAAAGTACTTCTGTAATCAGAAATTGCGTCTCTCTTTCGGGAAAGGCCTTTGTATGATTTGTTTGCTGAGTACCCGCCAGACGTTCATGGTGCACAGAGTCGGGGTCTTTGAGGAGCGGCCGTCGTCCAGAATGCATTTGAAGGGACCAGGGGGCATCAGTGAGCTTCCCTGCTCCGCTGGCTGCACTCCTCACTGGAGGGGTAATAAACAGTAAATAGTACATTTGTTTGTGTAACAGGGTCAGTGGGAGACTGTAAAAACATGAACTTTTTTTTTTTTTAAAGATTTTATTTATTTGTTTGACAGAGATAGAGACAGCCAGCGAGAGAGGGAACACAAGCAGGGGGAGTGGGAGAGGAAGAAGCAGGCTCATAGCGGAGGAGCCTGATGTGGGGCTCGATCCCATAACGCGGGGATCACGCCCTGAGCCGAAGGCAGACGCTTAATGACTGAGCCACCCAGGCGCCCCTGTAAAAGCATGAACTTAGGGGCGCCTGGACGGCTCTGTCGATGAAGTGTCCGACTCTTGATTTCAGCTCCCATCATGATCTCAGGGTCTTGGGGTGGAGCCCGTGGTGGGCTCAACGGGGAGTCAGCTTGAGAGTCTCTCTCCCTCTGCCCCTCCCCCCTGCTCGTGTGCTTGTTCTCTCTCTCTCTCTTTTTTATTTTATTTTATTTTATTTTATTTTATT
>NC_048232.1:390072-416231 GCF_002007445.2 Ailuropoda melanoleuca | reverse complement strand
GCCTGGAAGCTGCCTCCCTCACCACCTGCCGCTGGACTGGGCCATGCCCGCCGCCGGGAGTCCCTTACCCAGTGTCCCTGTGACGCTCCGGCTTCAGGCTGCTTGGTGGTTTCAGGCTGGGGCACTCGCTCCCCACGTGCTGTCCCAGGGTTCCCAGGCCGGGTGTCCTGCCCAGCAAGGCCTTCATGGTCTAGCTACGGGGACGTTGGGTCCCATCCATTGTTCACAAGCCCAGCATGAATCACGAGGTCACAAACGCACCGTCCGAGAATCTGTGGCTGTATCGAAACAGTCTTGCTAGGCCTCCTTTCTGTATCTTAATAAAGCATGTTTTTCTCACTTCAGAGTTAGACAGGAGGACCCCCAGCCAGGCTGCGCTAGGTTAGGTATTGAGTGGAACACGGAAGGCTGAGAAGCACCGGCCGGGCCTTGAGACGGTGGCAGAGGGAAAGCAGCGTGCCTCCCGGCGTGGAGCTGGACGCTGTCCGGCAGGCCCACTCCTGAGGTTTAATGATCCGAGGGACGTGGGTTGTTGGGCTCAGTTTTATTCACTGTTGACTGAGGGCCAGAGTGACGTGTCTGTGACGTTACGCGTTCGCCTGCCGGTTTTGTCTGGTAGCGATGCCCCTGCTTTCCGTGGGACATGCGCCTCTTTCCTCTCAGGTAGCGCTCGCGCTGCCGTCAGTGCCCCAAATGCCTATAAATAATTCCTCAAACATTCTTTGAACCAGTTTTACCACCTGCTGGCNGATCCAGCTGCTCCAGAGGCCGCTTCCTGCCAGCCCCTCAGGCTCCGCGTGTGTGTCATGGCTGTACAGTCGGAGCCGCCTCAGGTGCCTGCAGAGGACCATGGGTGGAGATGCCCGAGGGACAGAGAGCAGGCAGCTGTGGTCGCTGAGCCCCCAGAATAGGACGGGCAAGGCTGGGGTACCGATGCAGTGAGCATTTGCTTCCAGGAATGGGGGAGTTTCTAGAAGATGCTCCCGTCCAGAGGAGGTTGAACAGGATGAGAAGAAGCATGGCATTGGTTTTCCACCCCCTCCTTCCTCCTCCAGGATGCGGGGAGACGGAGAGGACCCCTGCCCGCCCAGAGGCTCCTTCCTCCTCCAGGATGCGGGGAGACGGAGAGGACCCTTGCCCGCCCAGAGGTTGTCCCCTTGGGTACGAGCTTTGTACTTCCAGATCCAAGGAAGACGAGTGGTCTTGACGGGGTCTCCTCCTGTTTCCATTGCACTAAACACTTACTCTGTCTTTAAGTCTGGTTTCCTGAGGGGTCAGGTTTCAAGATGGTTTCTTTCCTTCCGTCATCCCCTTGGGCCCACTTATCCACCACACATAAGCAGCCAGGGACACTAGCTTGCTTTCACCCTGGTGTTTAACTCACCAAAAATAGTTCTTTCTTGCTCTCGACTCTTTATTAAACTCTAATCCTTCGTGGAATGAGGTTGTGGTGTTATTGGACACAAGATACAACATGCCAAGTGGCCACTGGTTTGAGAATCCTGTGATTTTACCTCAGACTCGAGCAGTGAAGATATATGGTTAAATTAGGAGATCCCCGAAGTCTTTCCCAGCTCAAGAATTTTGTGAATTTTGTGTAGGCCGTTGGGATGGAAGGAAAAGTTTGCATAAAGAACAGTTCCAGAAACGTTTGGTGCCGTGCCTTCCATTCATTGGACTGGTTGTGCATTTTTCTTAGGTGGCCCTTTCGGAATGGGCAACACTTGGGATGCGTGCATTTTGGTATGTTTGTGACCGAAACGTGACACCCCGTGTGGGTTTTGCGGAGTGGCTGGGCACTGCTGCAGGGTTCTGTGATGGTGGGTAGGGGTGCGGTGGGTGAACTTAGTCGGTGCACATCAGTGTGCGTGTGAGTCTCTGAAGGTGGGGATGCGTCCCCTCCACGCGTCCTCGAAATGGTGATGACTGCCAGAACTTTCATTCTTCCTGTTTTAGTAGAGTTTCCAGCTTTCTTCTCCTTCTATGTTTAATTTCTAGCACCGTGAAGGCAAAGGAATGGAAGACCACGCCTCTGACTCACGGGGACTGAATCCTTTGGTGGGAACAGTCCGGAGCCTCCTCCTGGCTCCGTGTTTCTTTAGAGACGAATAACCTCTGCCCTCCATCAGTCAGGGCAGGAGGTGCCTGTTTCATCTCAGCGTGAGTGACTCAGCTGGCACGAGTGTTGTTTACGGCAGCCCGGCTCTTCCAGGAGCAGAATCCCGGGAAAGAGGGTCGGCAGCCGAGTTCTTTGTTGAACTTCCAGGGTTAGAAGGAGATGGGGAGCCTTGCATTCTGGGGTCGTCACCGAGGGAAGACGATCGGTGTGTGGGTATCGATAATGCCAGCCTTTCCAGGGCTGAGCAACAGAGCCGAGTGTTCAGAAGAGTCCGTGCGTCCCCCCGAGGCCGTGTCCCGTGCTCCGCTCTTACTTTGCACCATGTTCTAGTTTTAAGCTTTTCCCAGTAATTACTTAGCTTTGTTGCTCTTGTCCCAACAATCCAGCCCTTGTTAGGGGACCAGAGAGGCCGTCTGCTCTGAGGCCTTTGGGGGCAGGCCCTCGGCCTCCACTCTGGTCTCCAGCTTGGTTTATAAAGTTAGTTTCAGGATCCACCGTTCAGAGGGAGAGAGTGTCTGCCTTTCCTGCTCCGTCAGGCTCCTTCTGCTGGTAAGGAGACCGCCCCGGTGTCTTCCTGACCTCGCAGGTGTTTATTACCCTGCCCGTGTGGGTCCACCAATCTTAATCTGCGAGTATGTTCACATCGTAATTTTAATTAAAGGATTTTGAGCAGTCGTTGATGAACTTGGGTCTGTTGTTGAGTTGGTGTCCGCGTGGAGAAATTGGTTCTATGCTGACAGCGTCTGGAAACTACTTTGAAACGAATTGCTTTCACCCTGAATGTTTCTGAGTTTTACCTGTGTATTTTGCTGAGGGCTATTAAGGCATTTTTGTGTTCAAGGCTTCATCCCTTCCTTACAAGAAGAGGAATATTAGTTTGTTTTTGCTTCCAGAAAGTGATGTTATTTTTCTTTTCCACAAAAAGATACTTGCTAAAGTGGTAAGTTAGAGAATGCTCAGGAGGGAGCATGGATCATAGGGTATGGAGTGTATAAATAGGCCTGCATAAATGTGGCCATTGATTTTTGACAAGGTGCAAAAACAATTAAGTGGTCAGTGGGTCGTCTTTTCAACAAATGGTGCAGGAAGCATTGGGCCTCTGTATGCAACAAAGTGAAAAACCCCATATCCAAAAGTTAACCCTGATGGGATCACAGCACCAGAGGAAGACTCTGAAACTTCTAGAACACAACATTAGAGAAACTCTTGTTCACCTGAAGTTAGAGTTCTTAGAATACGACGGTTCACAAAGGAAAAACGTAAGTGCACTTCACCAGAATGAAAAGCTTCTGCTCTTCAAAGATGTTGTTAAGGAAAACGCAGAGGTCCCCTACACTCTGGGAGAAAACACTCACAATCACATCCCCTACAGACTTGTATCCACAATTCGACACTGAGAACACAAACCGGAGAATTTCAGCGGACAGAAGACTTGAACAGATGCTTTACTAACAAGGACGTAAGGACGGCAGACAAGTTCACGAAACCTTCGGCAGGACTAGCCCCACAGATGCACGTTACCGCTGCAGTGAGAGGGCCATACGCATCTGTGGGGTGGCCGGCATGAAGGCACGGACAGTTCCAAGCGCTAGCGAGGATCGGGCGACTGGAACTCTCAATGCTGCTGGTGGGGAGTTGGGACGCCGCAGCCACTCAGGAAACAGCCTGGCAGTTTCTTACCCACGTGCACATGGACTAGCACTGACCCAGCAGTCCCGCTCCTGGACGTTTACCCTGGAGAAGCAAGAGCTGATCGACAAAACCCATACTCCTATCTCTATAGAAGCTCTCTTCGTAGTTGTCCTAAAGAGGTGAACAGGGAAGCTGGTACCTGCGTCTATACCGTGGAAACTACTCAGCAGTAAAATCGGACATGATCAATACAGCAGCTTGGATGATTCTCGAAGGCAACCTGTTGAGTGAAAGAGGACAGTCTCAAACATTTCATTCTATCAGATTCCATTCATGTGATATTCTGGAAAAGAATAAACCATAGAAATAGAGGAAACGTCTGTATTTCTAGAAGTTTCATTTCTTTAGACTATAAATGAGAAGAGACACAGGATTTGCCTTCCTCTGTCTGGCTTGTACCACTTAGCATCATCTCCAAGTTTATACATGTTATCGCAGAAGACAGGACTCCTTTTTATGGCTCAGTAATGTTCTGCCGCGTGTGTGCACTGCACCTTTTTATCCGCTCACCCATCCGTGGACAGTTCAGTTGTGCCTCTATCTTGGCTACTGTGACTAATGCTGCAGTGAACATGGGAGCGCAGACATCTCTTAGAGTTAGTGTTTTCGTTTCCTTCACATAACACCCAGCAGTGGGATTGCTGGATGGTAAGGCAGCTCTGCTTTTAACTTCTCGGGGCCCCCCCCCCCCGCACTGTTCTCCACGGTGGCTGCTCCAGCTTGCGTTCTCACCAGCAGTGCATGGGGTTCCCCTTTCTCCACATCCTCGCCAACACCTGTTGTCTTTTGGACACTAGCCGTTACAACAGGTGTGAGGTGGTATCGCATTGTGGTTTTGATTTTCTTTTCCCTGATGACAAATGACGTTGAGCACTTTTTCATGTACTTATTGAAGTCTTTTGCCCAATTTTTAATTGAATTGGTTTTCTGCTGTTGAGTTGTAGGAGTTTCTTACGTATTTTGGCTGTTAACCCCTTATCAGATGGGTGACTTGCAGATATTTTCTCCCATTCCACGGGTTTTTTCATTTTGTTGCTCAGAAACTTATCAGTTGGATGTCATCCCATCTGATTATTTTTGCTTTTGTTGCTGTGTTTTGGTGTCTGATCCAAAAACACCATTGTCAAGACGCACGTCAAGGAGTATTTTTCCCCTTGTGTTTTCTTCTGGGAGTTCTATATTTCCAGGTCTTCCACTTAAGTCTCTGACCCATTTTTGAGTTATTGTTGTGAGTTGTGAGATAGGGGCCCAACTTCATTTTCCTGCATGTGGGTGTCCCGTTTTCCCAGTGCCATTTGTTGAGGAGACTATCCTTCCCCCAGTTGCATGTTCCTGGTGCCATGTTGGATGGTTGACCGTATACGCGTGGATTTATCTCTGGGCTCTTGACCGCATTTCATTGTTGTGTGTGTCTGTTTTTGTGACCATACCGTGCTGTTTTGACTATAGCTTTGTAACGTGTAGCTTCAAATCAGGAGGTGGGCTGCATCCAGCTCTGTTTTTCCTTCTCAGTATTGCTTTGGCCTTTTGGAGTCTTTTGTGGTTCCATACACATTTGGGGGTTATTGCTTCTGTTTCTGTGAAAAATGCATTGCAGTTCCGATATTGTACTGAATGTATAGATGCTTTTGTGTAGTATGAATGTTTTAACGATATTCATTCTTCTGATCCATGAACGCAAGATAGCTTGTCTTCAATCGCTTTCATCACTGTTTTGTAATTTTTAGGAAACACCTGTATTTCTAATTTGACATAAAATGGAATTGGAATTCATGGTGTTCTATTTTTTCTTTTTTTTTCTGGAGTCTTAGTTGATAAGGGAAAACAGCATAAGAAAACTTGATTTTAAAGCACAAACTTAAAAAATCACTTTTAACAACATTGGCGATAACAACAATAGGGAAAGTTACCCTACATTACTTTTGAAAAAAATTGGTTTTCTTAATAAAACTTTGTGTTGTTTTATTTTTATGTTTTGATGTGGTGAATTGGTGAATTGAAAGAAAAGTCACAGATATTGGTGGGAGGGCTGCAGATGGCAGTTCAAGGGGACGCAGATAGCCCAGTGGTCTGGAGCATTAGGTAAACCGAACTTTGCAGCTGAAAGGGGCTCTTGCTGTGTGTGCGGGGTGGGAGCCCCAGCTTCTGACGGGCGTGACTGTGTGGTTTTGGAGGGAGCTGCCCTGTGCTGGTCCCTCCATGAGGAGGCTTTGTCTGTCTCAGTCCCCTCAGCACCTTGGTGTCTCCCCTGGCAGTGTCAGCAGCCGTGCGTAGCATCCCTTCCTGTCTGGAAATATAGAGCCTTTGCTGAGCGGGGTCTTGGCACAGATTCCTTGAGGGGTAGGGTCTGCAGGGAGCCCTTATCCCCAGCGGTAGATTAGCCGACGCTGTGTTTTAGCCCCGTGACCCCAGGAGGGAGCTACTGTTGTCACCCTCATTTTACCGAAAAGGAAATTAAAGTTTGAGGGGTTCAGAGAATTTGTCTAACTTTCACCGTCTGGCTTTAGAATTCATGCTCTTGACCGTCTCCAAACCCCGGGTTTCCCTGCTTCTGGGCGGCATTGGAGGGTTTGTGAGACAGAACCAGGACCTCCTGCGAACGGATAGAAGACATCATTTTGGGACCCGTATAGCCCCTGCGCCCCACACGGGCTGGAACGTGAACAAAGGTAACGCACGTGTTCTGCCTGAGGCGTGTGCGTTTTGTAGGTCATCAGCGCTCCTGAAAACCTGTGCTTCACAGAAGTTCTGCTTACTAAATATTACGTAAACCGGAGCAGGTTTTTCTGGCTTTTAGTTGGAAGAGTGTTTCGAGCAACACAGGTAGGTGGGCTGAACCATGTCACAGCCTAGCAGGTTCCATTCTCGGTGACCCGTGACCCCACGTGCCGGTAGTTTGCTCAGGAATGTGGGGCGGTTCTCCAGCACCGACACGACTCACGTGTCCCAGTGCCGGCTTCCTGGGTCTAATACACGCATGCACTGTAATCTTCTGCCGGTTTTTATCAACTTGGAAGGAACTTTGGGGTATTAACCGCACAGTACAGTACCAGACCCCTATTCTCAGCTTCTGTGTGTTCATTTTCTTTACCTGTTCAGAGAAGCTCACGTGATTGAGCTCTCATTCTGTCCGGGAGATGTTTGGAGAGTTAATTGGGTAGGAACTTAGAGTTAAGGAAATGACAGAAGGGAGACCGCAGGGAGGAGAGAGCATGGTGCCTGCACTCTTGGTTTGGAGGGCTGTTGGTGGTTGGTTCTATGGCATTATGCACTCCAGGGTTACTGAAAGTGCCCGACAGGGATTCGGACGCTGTTTGCTCAACATAATTCACAAACGTCCAACCTGACGTGAAGGGAACCAAACAGCAGCATGTGAATAAGCTGGGATACACGTCACCCCGGTGGAAATGTTCTTTAAGGGTCGTGGGTTTATCACCCTTGGGTCTTGTAGTTGGTGTTACTGTCATGACAACCCCCGACGAACGCACATNCTCCAGGGTTACTGAAAGTGCCCGACAGGGATTCGGACGCTGTTTGCTCAACATAATTCACAAACGTCCAACCTGACGTGAAGGGAACCAAACAGCAGCATGTGAATAAGCTGGGATACACGTCACCCCGGTGGAAATGTTCTTTAAGGGTCGTGGGTTTATCATCCTTGTAGTTGGTGTTACTGTCATGACAACCCCCGACGAATGCACACGTACCTCCAGGAGAGAATGAGAACGTCGTCTCTCTCTTGGGGGCTTTTTGGGGTCTCTAAAAGAGACTGTGTTCTGGCCGAGCAAACTGCTTCCCCCCATATGTCTGTCTTCTCCTTACTTCTGTCACTGTCCAAATCCTCTCTCTGTTCGGGTCCTCTCTTGTCTCGGCTCCGGCCGACCCAGCACCACAGACTGGGCTTGGAAGGAAGCATGGAGCCCCCCCCCAGCTCTGGGGCTGGAAGGCCCGCGTCCAGGTGCCAGCAGATTCTGTGTTCGGTGAGGACCCTTCCCGGTACGCAGATGGTGTCTTCTCCTGGGTCCTCCTGCGGGGAGGGGGCGAGGGGTCTTGCGGTCTCTTTTATGAGGACTCTGTCCCATTGTGGGGGCTCCACCCTCAAGGCCTCATCACCTCCCAAAGGCCCCCACCTTCTCGTGTTATCACCCGGGGGTTCAGTTTCAACATAGGAATTTGGAGTGAACACAGAGACTCTGTCTACAGCATCAATACTCTGAGGCCTTTCCTTCTCTTACGGACACGATGGGCCTGACAGTCTGTGGACTGTCCCGTTGGAGCCCCTGCCTCTCCCTTCCCCTGTTTCTGGACTCNGGGCTCTTGACCGCATTTCATTGTTGTGTGTGTCTGTTTTTGTGACCATACCGTGCTGTTTTGACTATAGCTTTGTAACGTGTAGCTTCAAATCAGGAGGTGGGCTGCATCCAGCTCTGTTTTTCCTTCTCAGTATTGCTTTGGCCTTTTGGAGTCTTTTGTGGTTCCATACACATTTGGGGGTTATTGCTTCTGTTTCTGTGAAAAATGCATTGCAGTTCCGATATTGTACTGAATGTATAGATGCTTTTGTGTAGTATGAATGTTTTAACGATATTCATTCTTCTGATCCATGAACGCAAGATAGCTTGTCTTCAATCGCTTTCATCACTGTTTTGTAATTTTTAGGAAACACCTGTATTTCTAATTTGACATAAAATGGAATTGGAATTCATGGTGTTCTATTTTTTCTTTTTTTTTCTGGAGTCTTAGTTGATAAGGGAAAACAGCATAAGAAAACTTGATTTTAAAGCACAAACTTAAAAAATCACTTTTAACAACATTGGCGATAACAACAATAGGGAAAGTTACCCTACATTACTTTTGAAAAAAATTGGTTTTCTTAATAAAACTTTGTGTTGTTTTATTTTTATGTTTTGATGTGGTGAATTGGTGAATTGAAAGAAAAGTCACAGATATTGGTGGGAGGGCTGCAGATGGCAGTTCAAGGGGACGCAGATAGCCCAGTGGTCTGGAGCATTAGGTAAACCGAACTTTGCAGCTGAAAGGGGCTCTTGCTGTGTGTGCGGGGTGGGAGCCCCAGCTTCTGACGGGCGTGACTGTGTGGTTTTGGAGGGAGCTGCCCTGTGCTGGTCCCTCCATGAGGAGGCTTTGTCTGTCTCAGTCCCCTGAGCACCTTGGTGTCTCCCCTGGCAGTGTCAGCAGCCGTGCGTAGCATCCCTTCCTGTCTGGAAATATAGAGCCTTTGCTGAGCGGGGTCTTGGCACAGATTCCTTGAGGGGTAGGGTCTGCAGGGAGCCCTTATCCCCAGCGGTAGATTAGCCGACGCTGTGTTTTAGCCCCGTGACCCCAGGAGGGAGCTACTGTTGTCACCCTCATTTTACCGAAAAGGAAATTAAAGTTTGAGGGGTTCAGAGAATTTGTCTAACTTTCACCGTCTGGCTTTAGAATTCATGCTCTTGACCGTCTCCAAACCCCGGGTTTCCCTGCTTCTGGGCGGCATTGGAGGGTTTGTGAGACAGAACCAGGACCTCCTGCGAACGGATAGAAGACATCATTTTGGGACCCGTATAGCCCCTGCGCCCCACACGGGCTGGAACGTGAACAAAGGTAACGCACGTGTTCTGCCTGAGGCGTGTGCGTTTTGTAGGTCATCAGCGCTCCTGAAAACCTGTGCTTCACAGAAGTTCTGCTTACTAAATATTACGTAAACCGGAGCAGGTTTTTCTGGCTTTTAGTTGGAAGAGTGTTTCGAGCAACACAGGTAGGTGGGCTGAACCATGTCACAGCCTAGCAGGTTCCATTCTCGGTGACCCGTGACCCCACGTGCCGGTAGTTTGCTCAGGAATGTGGGGCGGTTCTCCAGCACCGACACGACTCACGTGTCCCAGTGCCGGCTTCCTGGGTCTAATACACGCATGCACTGTAATCTTCTGCCGGTTTTTATCAACTTGGAAGGAACTTTGGGGTATTAACCGCACAGTACAGTACCAGACCCCTATTCTCAGCTTCTGTGTGTTCATTTTCTTTACCTGTTCAGAGAAGCTCACGTGATTGAGCTCTCATTCTGTCCGGGAGATGTTTGGAGAGTTAATTGGGTAGGAACTTAGAGTTAAGGAAATGACAGAAGGGAGACCGCAGGGAGGAGAGAGCATGGTGCCTGCACTCTTGGTTTGGAGGGCTGTTGGTGGTTGGTTCTATGGCATTATGCACTCCAGGGTTACTGAAAGTGCCCGACAGGGATTCGGACGCTGTTTGCTCAACATAATTCACAAACGTCCAACCTGACGTGAAGGGAACCAAACAGCAGCATGTGAATAAGCTGGGATACACGTCACCCCGGTGGAAATGTTCTTTAAGGGTCGTGGGTTTATCATCCTTGTAGTTGGTGTTACTGTCATGACAACCCCCGACGAATGCACACGTACCTCCAGGAGAGAATGAGAACGTCGTCTCTCTCTTGGGGGCTTTTTGGGGTCTCTAAAAGAGACTGTGTTCTGGCCGAGCAAACTGCTTCCCCCCATATGTCTGTCTTCTCCTTACTTCTGTCACTGTCCAAATCCTCTCTCCGCTCGGGTCCTCTCTTGTCTCGGCTCCGGCCGACCCAGCACCACAGACTGGGCTTGGAAGGAAGCATGGAGCCCCCCCCCAGCTCTGGGGCTGGAAGGCCCGCGTCCAGGTGCCAGCAGATTCTGTGTTCGGTGAGGACCCTTCCCGGTACGCAGATGGTGTCTTCTCCTGGGTCCTCCTGCGGGGAGGGGGCGAGGGGTCTTGCGGTCTCTTTTATGAGGACTCTGTCCCATTGTGGGGGCTCCACCCTCAAGGCCTCATCACCTCCCAAAGGCCCCCACCTTCTCGTGTTATCACCCGGGGGTTCAGTTTCAACATAGGAATTTGGAGTGAACACAGAGACTCTGTCTACAGCATCAATACTCTGAGGCCTTTCCTTCTCTTACGGACACGATGGGCCTGACAGTCTGTGGACTGCCCCGTTGGAGCCCCTGCCTCTCCCTTCCCCTGTTTCTGGACTTGCCTATGTTCTCTGTGGAGTTAGCCGGTCGGGTTCTCTTCACTGTGTTTCGCAGCACGATGCTTCAGGAGAAGAGAGTAGGTCCACTTTTTTTTTTTTTTTTTAAGGTTTTATTTATTTATTTGAGTGCAAGAGATCATGAGCAGAGGGGAAGGGTAGAGGGAGAAGCAGACACCCCAGTGAGCAGAGAGCCCGATGCGGGACTCGATCCCGGGGTCCCGGGATCATGACCTGAGCCGAAGGCAGACGCTCCACCCCGAGCCCCCCAGATGCCCAACACAGTAGGTCCTTAATACACACTGTGAATATCTGGCCGACCCTCCGAGGCCTGGAGGTGAAAGGCGGAGGCCTTGCCTAAAGACAACTACTGGAGAACCCCACCTAGATCCGGCTTTCTGCAGGGCGGCTTTGACGCTGGTGTCAACCATGTCCCGCAAGCCAGCGTCCGGCTTCTGGTTCTCTTGGGGGGATCCGCCGTGCCGATAGCAGCAAGCTCACGTCATCAGCCTCCTACCCACGGCTTCACTGGCCACCTGAGGCAGCAGGCCCTCGTCCGCCCGTGTCCACGGCTGCCGTGGTTACAGTCCTCCTGGTGGCTGCTCAGTGGGAGCTGTGACAAGGCCAGTGTCCGACCACGTCGTCCCTCCCACCCCTCCCCGATCCACCGCAGCCCACACCGCGTGGCCGGCTCTCCTCGCTGAGGAGCCTGTGTGCACGACGGGGTGGCGGCCCGGACCCCGCGGGTTCTCTCGAAGGGGATGCATACAGTCGGGGGTAGACTGCGTTGGGATCCTGCTTGGGCATCTGTGATTTCAGGTCGCTGCCCCTGGAGCCAGGAAGGAGCCATAGGGGCACAGGGAGAGGGCTGGGAAGGCTCCTGGAACACAGGGCGCGAGGATCCTTGAGCAAGAGCGAGCGGTGCCTTGTGGCTTCTCTGGCGGTGCCCCAGGCCGTGCCGCCGGGCTCGCTCACCACCTCTTCCTTTCTGGTGAGAGCGGGTCTGTGACCCGTTTCCTCCCAGTGTGGCTGTGGCGCTGGGGTGCGGGAGGCGGGTCCACACCCGCCTCGTGCAGACAGTTGGGCGGCCCAGCCGTGTTGGGAACGGACGGCTGCCTGGGAAGCAAGGCTCCGTGCAAGGCGTTTTAAGGGAGAGCGCGCGATGTGGCCCCGAGGTGGGGGTCTGGAGTGAGTTCTGAACGCTCGTCCCAGGCAGCACAGTGATTGGAGCCGTTGCCGCGGTTGTGCTGTCTACACTCAGGGAGTGCGGCTCCTGAGCGGGAGACCCCGGCCCCGTGGAGCGGAGGCGCCAGAGCTCTTCCAGCTGCCTCTTCCTGGGGAAGCCGTGTGGCGGCCGAGACCGTTCTCGCCGACCTCGGGGTGCGGGGAGCGTCGTGCACGGCCTTCCCAGCGGGGTCAGTCCTGTGCTAACTCTGGTAAAAATAACTGGGGGTGGTTCTTGTCTGACTCCGGAGCCCCAGGGCCTGTGGTCTGGCCGGGAGACCCCAAGGGCCATCCCAACGGACCTCAAGGCTGTCGGGATCACGGCGTGACTCCTCCTGGCCGTGCCCACTTTCACTCCCGTGGCTCCACACACATTTAGATGCTACTTGGTGGAGCCAGTTTCTGCTTGAGGCTCCCAGATCCTGAGCCTGGGGGGCGGGGGGGGCAGGCCCGAGCACGGTCGTGGTGAGGTCCTTCCACGAAGGACTTGAAGGGCCTGCCGCCTGCTGACGCTGGCTACTACCCTCCACGTTTCATGATCCAGCCCGAAGCCTCTTGGCCTCCAACAACCATCTTCTTTCTGCTCGCAGATTCTGTGGGTCAAGAATTCATATGGGGCGGGGGGAGGACGTGTTACTGCCCATGATGTCTGGGGCCACAGCTGGGTGTGGCTTGAGCTTGGGGTCCTGCAGCGGCCTGGAAGCTGCCTCCCTCACCACCTGCCGCTGGACTGGGCCATGCCCGCCGCCGGGAGTCCCTTACCCAGTGTCCCTGTGACGCTCCGGCTTCAGGCTGCTTGGTGGTTTCAGGCTGGGGCACTCGCTCCCCACGTGCTGTCCCAGGGTTCCCAGGCCGGGTGTCCTGCCCAGCAAGGCCTTCATGGTCTAGCTACGGGGACGTTGGGTCCCATCCATTGTTCACAAGCCCAGCATGAATCACGAGGTCACAAACGCACCGTCCGAGAATCTGTGGCTGTATCGAAACAGTCTTGCTAGGCCTCCTTTCTGTATCTTAATAAAGCATGTTTTCCCCACTTCAGAGTTAGACAGGAGGACCCCCAGCCAGGCTGGGCTAGGTTAGGTATTGAGTGGAACACGGAAGGCTGAGAAGCACCGGCTGGGCCTTGAGACGGTGGCAGAGGGAAAGCAGCGTGCCTCCCGGCGTGGAGCTGGACGCTGTCCGGCAGGCCCACTCCTGAGGTTTAATGATCCGAGGGACGTGGGTTGTTGGGCTCAGTTTTATTCACTGTTGACTGAGGGCCAGAGTGACGTGTCTGTGACGTTACGCGTTCGCCTGCCGGTTTTGTCTGGTAGCGATGCCCCTGCTTTCCGTGGGACATGCGCCTCTTTCCTCTCAGGTAGCGCTCGCGCTGCCGTCAGTGCCCCAAATGCCTATAAATAATTCCTCAAACATTCTTTGAACCAGTTTTACCACCTGCTGGCTCCTCATTAGTGATTGAATACAGTTTTGAAGGGTGTTCATCCTAATTTTTTTTCCCTGCGTGGGAGTTTTTAGCTTTTTGAAATATCTTTGCTACTCTGAGCACTTAGGCATCTGGAAGCCAGCTTTTCTAGTCCTGCTTCTCTTGGGTTGGGCTCTGCCCTTGCCACTGTTCGGTAGCTGGGACGGAGCGTTCGAGCGTCTGCTGTCCAGTCGAGCCCGGAGGAAGCAGGCGGACGTCTCTTCCCATGTCTGTGTTTGGTACTTTTTGGGAAGAGCTGCTTCTCCCGAATCCTGTGGCCTCTGGGTTTACAGCCCTACTGGTTGATAGAATTGTCTAGTTACAGGTGAGCAGCTGTGAGCATGGGAAGCCAAGCCTAGGACCCAGTTGGGATGCGCTGGGAACCAAGGGTGATGGGACAGATAGAGCTTTGGAAGCAGGAAAATTTTCATAAAAGCGTAGCTTAGTGTCCAGTAAGCCACGCTGCGGTACAATCCATACTTGTGCCTGGTAATAGGATGTGTATTAAATAAGCAGTGTTTTATCATTTAATTTAGAGACACCATGTGGTCCAGCTGTCTAAATCCATCGCCAGCTGTGATGAATAATTCCTGTTTGTCAAGCGCAGTTTAGGTGCGAAGGAGATGGGACAAGCAGGAAGTCCTCAGCAAGCAGGCTTGGCTTGGAGGGTGTGTGCACAGCGTGTATGAAATGCCCTTGGAGCCATAGGTGGGCAGGGCAAGGCAGTGCCTGCAGGGTGGGGGAAGCTGGCCGAGTGGAGGGGCTTGGGATGCCGTGGACAGTACTGGGGAAGAGGCCACCTGTCCGAGGCCAGCTGGACCCTGAAGGAAGCCAAGGGTCTGCATGTACGGTCCCCGTCGAGACTGTAAAGCAGCTAGCCTGCCCTGCAGGAGAGAAACTGTAGTGTCTAGAAGAGTAACCTGGTCTCGCACAGTGCACACACACACAGGTACATGCATGCACACCCGTACACGCACACCCGTGTGCACGTGCGCTCAGTGGAACTTGAAGAACTGAATTAAGCATAGAAGACACTAAGGAGGTGAACCTACATTCTTATTTTGTAGTAAGTGTTGCTGTTTCCCTGTCAGTCATCACTGAGGGCGTCCGGTCTCCCTGCTCTGATGGCTGGGGGGTGGTCTTGCTGGAGGAGAGAGTGAGGGTTTGCACAGACCTGGAGAACCCCCTTCTCCGGAACCTTGGAGGACTCAGGTCCGCAGCGTGTCTCGCCTTGTCACTGCGTGTGGACGTGTGAGGCTTCTGACTCTGTTGGAGGAGTGAGATGAGGTCCACGCACGAGGGCTGCCCTCCCTGGAGGCATGGGTGTGGCTTCCAGGCGGTCTTGTGGGTACCTGGCGTCACCTGGGTCACGGTGACAGTTGTTGGCTTCTTAGATTTGTCGTCTGTTCGGGAAACGTACTTTTTGGTTTAGAATTGCCACGTCTCTAAGACCCACGTGAAAGTGGCTGAAGGAATTCCAGCAGATAACCGTGTGCCTGTGGAGATGCTAATTGATTATGGTGGACGGGACGTGGAGAACACCCGTCTCACGTTTTGCAGCTGGGCTCCTTCAGGAGGACGACAACCCTCTCCTTTGTTTTTGGACTTATTATAACTAGGCTGTTGTCAAGCAGGGTGGTAGCAGGAAGGCTTTTCAGTTAAAATCCCCTTTATAGCCTTCAGAATCGGGACAAGACACATCCAAGTTAGTGTTACATTAGTTCTGCTTGGAATTTGTTAGACTCTCTTAGAAAGTGGAAGAAAAGTCTTCTTTGCCACTTCTGAATTGGGCCAGTAATGGAGGCCATACCTGATAATTTTAATGACAGTAAGACTTCTAACTTCTTTTTTTTTTTTTTAAACTCTGTAATAAAACATAAAAGGGCAGAACAGAGTATCCTTTAAGGTCTAAGATTCTTTGCTTACAATTTATGGGGACAAAGCAGGAGAATAAGGTCTAGAGACCCGTTCTGCCCCTAAGGTGAAGGGAGCTCAGACAAGGGGGTTTCTCCGAGCCTCCGTGTCCTCCTCGGGAACGGGGTGAGGGTGCCGGTTACACGTGTTGTGGGACTGAGTGGGATCGTGCACCTGCAGCCTGTACCCAGTACGGGTGGTGAGTAGCCAGCACTTCGGCCGCCGCCCCCGCCGTAGTCCTGGGAGACTTAGAACTAGAGAAAGTGCAGCGCCCAGCTTAAAAATACTTAGGGGTCTGGTGCGTATCTCTATGGAAACCAAAAATAAATAACCTTTTTCTAAATTCTTCTAAATTCTATTAATTGAAATAGCTCTTACATATTAATTTCCAGAAGGACTGGGGAAAGCTCTCAAGCCCTCTGTAATCTCAGAATTTTGTGCGCGTGTCTAACAGTAAATGTTTCTTTGCATTTTCTTCCTTATCAGAAGAAGGAAGTGAATGGTGAATTCCGCAAGTTGTTTTTATTGACAGGGAAGGAGAAATAACATGAAACTTAATGTTGTTTTCCTTACATGGTTTCTGTGTGTGTTTTTAGCCCAAAATGTTACTCACTACAATAGCCATGTTTCTGAGAAATGACTTTATTGTTTAAATTACCGGGTAAAAACTTGCAGTTTAAACTGGATCCAGTCTGTGCCGGCCCCTGAAGCTCCCCGTGTGCTGCCGAGCCTGCGAGACACGGGGTTCCTGCTGAGTACGGGGAGTCTGGAGGTCTATGTCTCCCATGATGCTTTGCAGGGACAGCGTGACCTCTGCTCCTCCAGCCAGATCCCCATTGCTCTCCCCTGGAAGAAGGGTCAGACAGTTTTGTTTTGCAGTTCACCACCGTTGGCTGCTGCGGCCCTCTCCTCATGCCGCCCGGTGCACGTAAACCGCACAAACCCCTGGACACGTGTCCTGGTGGTTCCTGCGCCAGCAGAACAGGTGCACATGCCCGTGCGAGCTCGGGACGGTTTCCTCCTCCATTGTGCCGGGGAATCGGTGGTGACGGGCGTCCTTGCCACGCTAGCGACTAGCTCAGCTGCTGGGAGGCCGGCGGCCCCAGTCTCGGGCTCCGTGACGTTACATGCGTCTGTTAGCAGCGCTCTGACCAGCTTTGTGCTTTGCTCTTTCTTTCCTATGTGTGTCCTTTCGTAGAAGAGGAGGACGGTTCTCTGCGCAGATGGAAAAGTCTGTCTAGAAACTTCATCACACAGTCAGAAGCACACTGGTGAAAAATTCCTTCCTAAACACCCTCCGTGCACCGGGCTCCTGCCCTCACCCCAGGTCATTGCCCTGGGCTGGTTCTCGTTCGTGCTGGGTCTGCGCCTGCAAAGCTGCGGGGCTGCGCGCAGTGTGACTGTTACTAGTTACGTCGCTCATACATACGCCTGACCTTTAACCTGTGGGACCACTTTGTGAGACCCCATTTGAGCTACGTCGGATTCTTTCCATGCTAGGGTAATAATTTTATTTAAAGTGGCATAAGGCCAATGGAACAAATTTTTTTTATTTGAATTCCTGGGAAATTTAAAAATATCTAATACTAGTTATCTGTTATCACATCAACATACTGTCTCATCAACTTGATTCTTACAAATTATTTTCTACTTTTCTGAGTCCCGGCGTAATTGTTAGAGAATTCAGAAGAAGAAAACTCCAGAAGCATGTGTGTCCTCATGCCCTCTTTCCCTTTCTCAGCAGTCCGCAAGGAGACAGGAGTGTTTTCCGGGAATTAGAGAAGGCATGACTGATGGATTCTTTCACTCACTGCACCGTCCCTTGGAGTGCTGACAGAGCTCTGTGCGTCCTTGTTGCAAAGCAGCGCGAGCTCGAATGCACAAGGGGTGGGGTTTCCTGCGTGTGGAACCCTGGAGAACCCCCCCGCCCCGCCCCGGAAGGTTCTAGCCACTGTCATGCCGTGCTTAAGTCCCATTCAGATGGTCTCTGGAGACACGTTTGGTGTTTCCTTATCACAGCAGAGCTCTCACATTGTGCTGAGATGCGCATTCAGCTCGTGGTCTTACTTTGCACGGAGATTATTCTGTGTTGTGTACCCTGCAGTCCACGCGACAGCCGTCTGAGAGGTGGCTCTGCTGGCTGACGTCCTTGAGAGGGTATCTGTTTTCCACTTGTGTTCTTCACATCAAAGCCTTGCGATAAATTGGCCTTTTGCAATTCACTTGAGGAAGGACCTTACTTGATCTCATAGTTCAGGTTTTCATTAAGCCTTTCATACTTTAACCTAGAATTAATTCTGAAAGCAGATTTGTCAAAATCTTTCTGATAAGCTTTTTTATTATTTTGAGTACGTGTTATAAAGTCCAGGGGAGCAGGCAGTGTTCAAGACGATGGCTGATGAATGCGGTGTTTTGAAGCACGTGACAGTGGCAGTCGCGAGTTGTCCATTCACAGGGCTCTGTCGTGGGGTGGACGGAAGCAGCGACTCTGCCTTGGGCGGGTCTCTGGTGTCTCTGCTGTAGGACATGGCTACCACCTGCACTCACCACTTGCCTCCTTCCTGGCTTCTGTACCGTTGGGGCCTTCTTGATTCAGAAAAGAGCCTGAATCAGGGCTCCACACTGCTGATTACAGACATGCAGGCCTGGAGTTGGTCTTGTCTGTGGTCTCTGGAGAGACGGGCGAAGGACCAGGGCTGTGGGGGCGGCAGGTGCTGGGCGAGCAGGCCGTCGTGCCGGCTGCCCCCAGGATGGCACTGCCATGGGCTCTCCGGAGGCGGCCTTCACCACCTGTAACAGTATGTGTCCAGCGGTCCGGCCAGTGCCTGCTGAGCTCCAGTGGGCTCACGTCCTGAGCTCCTTTCTGCCCCTTTCCCTTGTTTGGGAAGGCTCCAAGCAGCAGCAGAGCCCGGGACAAGGCTGTCCCAGCTTCCTCCTGGCTCAGCATCGGGTGCAGTGACGGGCTGCGGGTCTGGCCAGCCCGGGGGTGCTGGGAGGGGGCGGCTTTGGGACATGCCGGAGCCTGAACCAGGCACAGAACGGATTCTCCCCAGGCCTGCTGTCTTTCCAAAAGTACTTCTGTAATCAGAAATTGCGTCTCTCTTTCGGGAAAGGCCTTTGTATGATTTGTTTGCTGAGTACCCGCCAGACGTTCATGGTGCACAGAGTCGGGGTCTTTGAGGAGCGGCCGTCGTCCAGAATGCATTTGAAGGGACCAGGGGGCATCAGTGAGCTTCCCTGCTCCGCTGGCTGCACTCCTCACTGGAGGGGTAATAAACAGTAAATAGTACATTTGTTTGTGTAACAGGGTCAGTGGGAGACTGTAAAAACATGAACTTTTTTTTTTTTTAAAGATTTTATTTATTTGTTTGACAGAGATAGAGACAGCCAGCGAGAGAGGGAACACAAGCAGGGGGAGTGGGAGAGGAAGAAGCAGGCTCATAGCGGAGGAGCCTGATGTGGGGCTCGATCCCATAACGCGGGGATCACGCCCTGAGCCGAAGGCAGACGCTTAATGACTGAGCCACCCAGGCGCCCCTGTAAAAGCNGACTGAGCCACCCAGGCGCCCCTGTAAAAGCATGAACTTAGGGGCGCCTGGACGGCTCTGTCGATGAAGTGTCCGACTCTTGATTTCAGCTCCCATCATGATCTCAGGGTCTTGGGGTGGAGCCCGTGGTGGGCTCAACGGGGAGTCAGCTTGAGAGTCTCTCTCCCTCTGCCCCTCCCCCCTGCTCGTGTGCTTGTTCTCTCTCTCTCTCTTTTTTATTTTATTTTATTTTATTTTATTTTATTTTATTTTATTTTATTTTATTTTATTTTATTTTATTTTTTTAATATTTTTTATTTATTTATTTGACAGAGATAGACACAGCCAGCGAGTGAGGGAACACAAGCAGGGGGAGTGGGAGAGGAAGAAGCAGGCTCCCAGCAGAAGAGCCTGATGTGGGGCTCAATCCCATAATGTCGGGATCACGCCCTGAGCCGAAGGCAGACGCCCAACCGCTGTGCCACCCAGGCGCCCCTCTCTCTCTCTTTTTTAAAGGTGCTCTTTTAAAAAACAAAAAACCAAAACATGAACTTGGTTATTCTTTGAGCTTGAAATGGTCACATGTTTTGTATTGTGGACAGGGAAACCCTCACTTGTCCTCAGTCCCTGAATGGAATCCAGGGATTTTCCACCACCAAAGGTGATCTGTTTGAGCGAGGGTCAGCATGCAGGCTTTGAAATCATGGATCTGTCAACTGATTTCCTAAAAACACATGTTCGGTGAAGAAGTTCCTGATTAGCTAAAACATTTCAAAAGCACAGTTTAAATGGTTGTTGCTGTTGTTTTAGGGATTATTGTAGCTTTCCTGTTGCTTTAGGAGCAAGATGCCCCTCGAACAGGGCAGGGCTCGTGCCTGTTCCTCCTTTCCTGTCCGAATATTTGATTTGTCATTGTTGGTTAATGGGTGTGTAGTTAAGAGGATGTAAACCCAGGATTTGGCCCAGTGGAATCTAGTGTATGGACTAGTTCTGTGTCGAAAAGGCAGACATGGTGCTGTGGGATGTAGGGCCGTCTGCACGGCTGGCTCATCGGGATGGATACCAAGGCCAGAGGTCAGTGGTTTTACACAAGGTCACGGATAAAGGTGGTGGCAAGCCCAGGGCCAGGGCCCCGGTGATCACATGGGGCTCGTCTCCATGCTTTGCCAGAAGAGTCTCTGGCTGTGGTCGTTGATGGTGGCCCTCTGGATTGTCCATGTTTTGGTTCACAGTTTTTCATTGAACTTTTTATTTGGGTGACAAATAGGAGGGAACTTGGCCCTTCTAACATTTGGTTGTACATTTAGTATTTGTTTCTGCATCAGATGCTTTTGTCTTCAATACGAACATAATGGTAACAGTCACCCAGATTACTTGCATTGAGAGCGTAACATGACAATAAGCATTTGCACGTTTAAACTCAGGAGAAACCAGTGAATTAGGCAATGTTATCTTCATCTTACATAGAAAATGAGACTTAGAGATAAATAAATGTGCCCAAGAGCATGTGACCAAGCAGTGGGGGGGCTGGTTTCCAGCCTGTGTCTCCGCTCCCAGCCGTTTTCTTTCTTGACTTCTTACAACGCTGTGTTTGCAGATTTTCCTCAACTTCCTGTGGGGTTACATCCCCCCCAACCCCTTCTTAAGTTGAAAATGTTGCAAGCGGTACATTCAATGCCCCTAACCTTGACGGTCCCAGCGTAGCCTCGCCGACCTGAAACGTGCTCACCACTCACGTCAGCCCANCACTCACGTCGGCCGGAGTTGGGACAAATCGTCTACCAGAACGCCTGCTTGATAACCCGGTGTTGACGGTCTCACGTAGTGTATCGAATACGGTGCTCACCGCGAAAAGCAGATGGCGGTATGGGTGCGGGACGGTGTCCGTGGGTCCGCGGTGACTCCCGTGATCCGCGGGGCTGACGGGGAGCCGCTCGCGAGGCAGGATCGTCCCGCTG
Organism: Ailuropoda melanoleuca; assembly: GCF_002007445.2. NCBI lineage: Eukaryota > Metazoa > Chordata > Mammalia > Carnivora > Ursidae > Ailuropoda > Ailuropoda melanoleuca. The sequence goes on along the minus strand of NC_048232.1, from coordinate 395,317 downwards.
GCTGCTAGCCCGGCACGAGATCCAAACTCAAAACGCCAAGAATGGCTTCTGCTGAGTGCGTCGCTTTTGCACCGTCGTAGAGCCTAGACATCAGAAAAATTGTAAGTGGAACCACCCTGTCATAGTCCGAGTACTTAAAATCCACAAGGGGAAGGAGCTGCCTGTAAGGGCTCTTACCGTAAGACACGGATAAAGGGTGCTTCTGTGGAGTCATGCATTGCCTTCTATCTTCCATGTGGTCCTGAGTAACTTCTTCCTCAGTCTTATTCCCAAGTAGCTGGCCTGTGAGAACGACAGTAGCAGCCTCCCCGTGTGCGCTCAGCGGTCTGCGGCCCTCGCAACAGCGCACAAACTGTGGGACTTGGTACTGAAGTTCGTGCAGGTGATTTCATTTCAGAGGAGCGATTTGGTCGCTTGTAATAGAAAATACGAAATCATTCATATTTAATATAAGTGTAACACTTCCCTGAAGTTCTTTTCCTTCCTCTGAAGTTAAAAAAAAAGAAAAAGATTATGCAGTTCTTTTTCCTCAAGTCTTAGACGAACCGGCATGCCTGACTTTTTTGGACTTTTCAGCTAGTACGTTTTTCACAAATGAAAGGTCCGTGGCGACCCTGTGTCCAGCAAGTCTGCTGGCCCCACTTCTTCTCCAATAGTATTTGCTCACTTTCTCTGTCACATTTTAGGATTTATTGCAATATTTCAAACTGTTTCGTTATCACCGTTATTATAGTGATCTGTGGTCCGTGATTACAACTCACAACTCAGGTGATTAGCTGGTTAGTGTTTTTTAAGCAAACTATTTTTGAATTATGTACATTTTGAAGACATAATGCTATTCCACACTTGATAGATTACAGTCTATTGTAAAGGTGACTTTTATATGTACCGGGAAACCAGAAACTGCATTTCACTTGTGTTGTTGTGGTCTGGGAGCTGTGCCTGCAGTTTCTTGGCATGGCTGGTCTCCATCATTAAAGGATACCCATGGGTTCTTCCCCATCTGTCTGCTGTTGGAAAAGTAACAATTTTAAGTGAAAATATCAGGAATACCGCGGTGAGCATTTTGCTTATATTAACATGTAGTAAAATACGCTTTCCCTCCTATATTATAAAGGATTTCTTTATGATAAAAATGAGAATAGAGTGACTGGCCTGGAAAGTATGCATATTTTCAAGGCTCTTGGTACAAATACTGAATTCCTCCCCAGAGGATGCTGTGTGGACTTTATTCACTGCCTTGTGTTCCTCGGGTTCCTAAGGAATCCCGTGTTGTTCCTTGTGTCATCCGAGGAAGCTGGAGGTGTAAATCAGCCTCTAGAAAAGTGGGAAAGGTTTCTGGAGAAAGCATTGTTTTGCATGTACTAGCTGGCTTTTCAGAAGGAAGTGTGACTCGTGTGTTTCCCGTGTGATAACAGCTGTGCTGTTTTCTTATTAGTGCGCTTACGTGGCGCAGTGCCCCTTTGGAGACAGCGTCGTTGTGCCTTTCTGTGTATGTTGCATTTCGTGGGGGATAAAAGTGGTCACTCACACAATTTTGAAGATCTGTAAGCGTTTGTAAACCTACAAGATGCCCAGATGTCTGTGAAAATATTAGGGACCCACAAAATGTCATAAATGCCTTCTATTATATGTGGTGAATGGTTTAATGGACATTAATTTTGTTTACAAAGAAAAATCACGCTTTCCCCCCAGAGATACGATAATTGTCATGTACATGGGAAGTTTTCTTACCTGAGAGTAGAAACACCATGTTGCTTTGCAACTAAATCATAGAAACATACACGCCCTTGTTTCTCCTCGATCAGCAGGCATTCCGAGAGCCTGGGAGACCCTCTCATAGCTGGTGTCAGGGCAGCACGTGGCCCCATTTTATTAAAAACAACGGGTAGAAACATGCAGCCTCATCAGTGATTCCCAAGGACGAGACACGTCTCATGGCTGATCTCATATGGCTGCACATACTCAGTTTGGAAACCTTTGTTCTTGATATTTCCTCCAAAATCACTAATCCCAAGTCACTAGGTTTCCTTAGGTTTTTGTAGTGAATGGACTATTGGTTTTTCAAAGCAGAATTTTCTGTATCTCTTTGAATTGGATCAGGTCCAAAGAGAATTCCCATGATAGGGAGCTCCCCCTCGGATCTCCCTCCGACCCTCGGGGGTAGCAGAGATGGTCTCGTGTGGATCGTGGTGGGCAGGGTTTGTGGGCCGCTCTCTGTCTGGTCAGAGTTAGGTCTGGACTCTTCCCTTGAGGTTCTCGGATAACTGCGCACGAGTACTCAGGTGTCAGTACATGTTTGCGCTCAGGCTGCTCTTGGAGAGGCTAAATTGCAGAGAGTGGGAGCTTGGAAGATTGACGGCGTCCAAATATGGGTTCTTCTCTCTCTAGCAGCATGCCGGAGCCTGGGAATAGGGTTCACCCAGAACTTAACCACCACAGATTCAACGTGGCTGCTGGCTTACCTACCACTCACATCCTGCAGACATGACCTTACTGTACATTCACTTGCTCCCTCTTGGTTATTAATCCTAGTCACATTCCAGTAAAGAATAATCAAGTCCTTTACTTAAAGGATACAGTTTTATTTGTACCAAAACGACAAAGACAATTTTGTACGAGTCTTCCACATACTGGTATGTTCATTTCTAATTCCCCTTCTAGTGTCTAAGTATTAGAACTAAAAATCCTCAGAAACTCTCTAAGTGTGTATCAGATTAGCAGCTTTGATGAATAATTTGATGGACAGTTTTCCTCGGGTAAATTTCCTTGATTTTTGTATTCCTAGAACTTGTTTGTTTGGAAAAGACTTTGTGCCCTTATTTCTTCTACGGGGGCCACACTTGTAGCGAACGTGGATGATATATTATTGATAGATACCAGTCTCTCATGTAGGAAGTTCTAACTTTTTAAAAATATGAACATACACGGTGATGCTCTTTTTCTAGCTTAATTCAAGAAACAAGGAATTGTAAAAAGAATAACGCAAATAGGTCAGAAAGGTTGTACGTGCTGAGTGGCTGGCAGCAGGCACCCTTGGGGTGCGGAGACCTGCCGGGCTCGGGGCTGCACTCTGGAGGGGGTGGCGGCTGGAGGTCAGCGCTGGAGCGTGGCAGGTTGCCCTGTTCTGGGACAGTGGTCTGTTTCTGCAGAAAATTAAGAATGACGTGGCACAGAGAATCTGCAGCCCAAGAAACAGAGTAGGAACTCTGTCAAGGACGAAGATTTGTCTCAAAGGCCGAAGCATGAGGATAAAGTTTCTGGGCAGCTGTCTGGCCTTACGTGTTTACTGCACCAGGAAACGGCCGAACTTCGTCGTCAAGCCAGGACTTGCACGCTGTGTACACGTGTGCATTGCATTCACATACACGGTGTGTGTGCACACATGTCACACACGTGTACACCGCATGTCTGCACCACATGGATCCGAGCTCCACATGTGTGCATTGTGTGTACCGCGGGTTTATATGCACACCCAGTGTCAGCACGTGTAATACACCGTGCATGTACACTTGTCGCTGTTCTGTCTGTGCTGTATGTACAGTACGTGTGTGCTGAACATGCACCGTACGGCTACACGCACACACTCTGCACTAGTACGGACACCGTGCACAAACTGTGTCGCACGCTGTATGGGTACACACGTGTGTGCTCCGTACACATACACTGTGTGTCTGTGTGTGCATGCGCTGTATACGCACCGTGTGTGTGTTTGCGGACACTGTGTGTGCACTAGACACGTATGAATATACACTATATGTGGTCACACACTGTGTGTACACGTGCACTGCATAGTAACAGGAACACGGCTCCCGGAGACTCCAGGGCAGCGCCATCTGGCTAGTGCGGGGTAGTGCAGGTGAAAACAGCTGTTCTTTGCACATAGGGTATGAAATTTGGCGAGTTATCAGACCTTTGCCATAATGCAGGAGCCAGTCATATCACATATCTGATAAGTGTGCGTGTGTTCACGTAATCATCGTAGCGGCTCTGCCAAGCGGGTTTTATCCCCAGGAGGGAAGACTGAGCTTTCCCAGTGAGCAGGTGACTTGTGGAAGCAAAGAAAGCCTCAGCTGCCATCGGTCCCTTCACTTCCTTACCACAGGCTTTGTTGGTTGCCACTTGACAAAGTTGCCGCCCACTAGGAAACGTGTCCATCTTCCTGCTGCTGACCGTTGTTCACAGAGGAGCCGGTGTGGTGTGCTCTTTGTCGTTACGTAGCAGAGTCTCTGATGCGGCTCCTGTAAGCCGTTAAAAGTCAACACGGTGTCACTCTGTGTTAAAATTGAACACAGTGCCTAGGCTTAGTTTTAGGAATTGTTTGGAAGACTAAGTAAGAAAACCTTCAGCATGAGAGAAGAGTGGAGAGTATTTAAGTCAACAGGGAAAAGAAAGAAATTTGTGCAAAAACACGTCCAAGACTGGGATTTGAAAGTAGGATGTCTCAAATCTTACATTATTTGTCTCCAGTTTTGGATTTTTAAAGAAGTTATTTCAGCTTGCCATTTCTTGGGGGGATTTTACTTTTGACGGACTACTGCTAAGGCATTCTGCTTTCTCAGAACAAAAACCAGGCTGTCTCCAAGGTAAACTTGAGGTTCTGCCGTTGGAGAAACAGAAGTTGCAGCTTTTGAAAAGACACTGTCTCAGCTCTTTTCTCCAACAGTTAAAAAACCACCTTAATGTTTAGTCACAGCCAAGTTCACCCTACTGAATTGCCACAGATTTCTCATACGTGTTCCCAGCCTCTTTATTTTGTCATTCATGGTTATTTAACATTTTACAGAAAGAAAATCTTATACGGGTTTAATTTAAGTACCTTTGAGGCAGGAGTTTCATAAGCCACAGGGCCCATGATAATGTGGCAAACCCTTCATCTGGCGTTTTATTCCTTTGACGAACGTTCACGAGGTCCTGCTTTGTACCGTGCGTGGTGTTAGCTGCTGGGGCACAATGCTGAGCCCAAGGTCTGTATGTGGGGAGGTTGTCATCCCATGCAGCACGCCAACAGCTAGTGTGATACAGTGTAAGAAACCAGTATACAGACATTTTATGGGCACACTGCCAGTGGCATTGACCTGAATGTGACAGATTTTTGAGGTTTACATTTGCCTTTATTAATTCCTACTTAGAATCCTGATGATTTTCTTTTTCTACCTTAGAACAAATCATTGCTAATCACTCACAAATTTATGATAACGTATATTTATGTGTTCTAAATCTAGTGATTTATTCATTTAATTGG
>NC_048232.1:357592-389972 GCF_002007445.2 Ailuropoda melanoleuca | reverse complement strand
TGGACTCCTGAGCACGCTGGTCTCAGAGGGTGGTGGCTGTCCAGATGTTTACCCATGGGGCCTGAGGGAGCTGGTCCCTCACCCGAGCTCACACAGTTAGACCCCGCCTACTGATCTTGGAGCTTTACGAAAAAAAAATACACGTACGCCTATTGGATTTGTAGACGTTATGCTGAAAACAGTGCTTGTTCGTATTTTGTCCTGAGGGTTATGGGGAAGTTTTATCCTTGGTCATCTTAAATCCATCCACCGTAGGGTTCATCTACAAAGTGTTCCCTGTTTGAGCGTGTGCAGGCCCACCTTGCAGGTGCCCTGTGTTCATTCCAGACCACCTCAGTGTAGCAGCATGCAACTTAAATAGCAACTATGTAATCTATGAACTCAGTCAGTATTAATTTAGATAATGTTTCACAGAAATGGCCGCCTGCATCTTGGGTTTGGCGGTACATCCGTGTGTCACCGCCTGCCTTAGCCCTGAACATGCCGCGTGGGCAGCTGTGCACACGTGACGTGGAAATCCTAGGGCAGAGGTTGGTTGCGAGGCAGCCGTCCGGGTGGGCTAGAGCATACATATTTAGATTAATTTTAAGAATAATCGTTGCGATGAAAACACAGGATGAAGAAGGTTTCCCAGTAAACCTGGGGGATCTGCAAATATGTTGGCTCACTTGGACTGAGACAAGTGAGCAACAGAAGAGGGGAGAGGACGGGCACAGGGAAGGGAAAGGGAGCTGACGGAGAGACTCAGCGAACGTTATTCCTTCTGGGACGTGGTAAGCGCGGTCGGTGCAGAGCCTCCGGCAGGGGCAGCACGCATGGAGGATGCCCTTCGGCCGAGGCCAGCTTGAGCTGTCAGGCTTCAGGGGGTGTGGGGGAGGCCCTCTGATTATGGCTTCTCCTTCATCAGTGCGCAACTGTCCGAAGAGCTCATGGCCGTGACAATGGTCATTTGTGACGGCACCTGTGAAGACCCCCTTGTCCGTCCGGACCGTATTTGTGCTGTGACGTGTGTCATGGTCAGCTGAGTGGTTCTCCTGTTCTCCTGGGGAGTGTTAGGGTTTAACGACATCCCCGCGTCACTCAACGACTGATTGGCCAGGCCATGTTTTGAGTTCTTGGTGGAGAAAATCCTCTGTGAGTTTTGTTGGGCTCAGGTAAGTCCATTGTGACAACGCTGAGGTGACGTGTGATGCCTTTGTCATACAGGAATCTTGACGAATGTTTTCTCCTGAAGAAATAGCCTCTTATCAAATAAACCTAAACAAAGAATAGCAGGTTTTCATTACAGTGCAGTAATCATCATTTTCAATGACTATAAATAGAACTTTTTGATTTTCCTGAAGTCGCTTGTGATCTTTCCATTCTTTGAAAGGAAGTATTATGCTGATGTTAATTCAAGAATTAATTGGGGTGGGATAGGAATTTGTGGAGACAGGCCGCTCTCAGACTCTAACCAGTCAGACGGTGCCGCACAGGAGTGTCTGAGAATCCCTGCGAGGCAGGGAGAGCTGTGGACTCGTGCTGGCCAGTGAGGGGGAGAGGCGTCGCTTCTGGGGCCTAGAGGCCCTCCCGCCTGGGGGGTGCCGGATCCGTGTGGAAAGTTGGTGAGGTGTGGGCCTGAGGCTTGTGTGAAACCGCAAGAGGGAGAACAGGAGCTGCAGGTTGTGTTTTGGGAGTGCCTGGCATCCAGCCTGGCTGGGGGATGGGCTCACATGATGGCAGTGGATGTGGAGACTGGGGGGCTTGGGCAGAGGTCACCGTCCCGGCCCCAGAATCGGACGGGCCTGTGCTGGGCTCATCTGTGTGTCATTCTGGACCGTGCACTCAGGTGCCTCCTCAAGGCTGTTTCCTCCTCCACAAAGTGGACGTGGTGGAGTGCACCGAAGGAGCTGGCGATTTTCCCTCACGGGCATGCGCCAGCCGGGAAGCGGTGGCACCGATGGTGCGAGGGACAGGCTGGCCGACAGTGTTACTGTGTGAGCAGGGGGAGCCACGCGGACTCACAGGAGCAGAGCTGGGTCTTTGCTCGTGGGAGGGACAGCCTCCAAGTGGCACTGGGGTCCCTCTGGTCTAGTGTGTGCGTGGAAATGCTCAGCTGCAGAAATAGTCCAGGATGAGCTGCTCAGGGCCGTGATGTAGGTCCAGGCAGAGGAAATGCGGCGACGGTCTGCAGGCCGGGAAGAGTGGGGCTCATGACTGCCAGGACTTGTCGGCTTGCAGAGCTGGGACGTGCAGGAGCTCCAGACTCGGTACAGGTGCGGGGGGCGGGGGTGGGCAGATGTCCGCACATCAGAGGTGTGGTTTCACTCGGATGGTCTCCGCTCCTTTTAGAGCCTTCCATTCCAGGTCTCTTCACCTGTTTGACCGTGACCCCCAAGTCAGCTTGAGCAGGGATTGGAAAGCGTTCACACTCGTGTGTGTCATCTAGCTGCTTGGCGTGTTCCAGCTGAGCTTTGCTGTACTTGGCTTTGAGCTGGATCCTCTGCCAGGAGGAGCACCTGTTGGCTATTCTGCCAACACCTGTCGTTGTGTAGCTCAAATTCTGCGTCTTCTTAGCTGCATCGCCTTTCTTAAGAAAGCTCTGATAAAAATCTGTGTTAAGGACAGGACCTTACAGCTCCATTTAGTGTGTTCAGAAGTGCCTGCTGCAGCCCTCAATGTCCAGCACGTTGGTTTCAGAGAATCAGTGGCATTATTTTGTAGAAACACTGTGGCTGGAGCTGGGCAGGCAAACTTTCTGACAGAAGCCAGAGAGCACGCGTCTTATGGTGTGTTGGCCACATCCGTCTCTGCCACGTTCTTCTTTGTTGTTTGCTTTTATTAACCCACTGAAAACGTAAGATTCACCTTGAGCTCATTGGATTTCTTTCAGGGGCCGTCGTTTGCAGACCTTTGATTGCATTGTACTCAAGTCTGATGTTTGCATTTGTTACTTTGCTACTTTGTTGCTTGGCTACTCAGTCACGTGGCAGCTTGGCGACAGTGGCTTCCGCTAGGATGCCAGAAACTGACCTTACAGCCGGCTTTCCCTTCTTGAGGCCAGGGTAGCTCGGAGCCCAGGCTGCAGCTGACATCCGTGCTGTGTCAGGGAACATGTGGAGTGGGCCTGGGTCTCCCAGCCTTGGTTGTCACTTCTCTAGGGAGCAGCTCTCGGGGAGGTTTGCAGAAACATTCTGGTAGATCCATAGCCATTATCTAGATGGGAAAGGAACTGAGTTTTCTCCCTAAATACATGTTGTTGCCCCATAATTTCTAGTGCTTTCCATTTACCAGTCCTGCTTCATCTCCAGGCTTATCTTCCTGCTCCCATTTGGGCACGAGAGACTTGTTGAAAAAATAATGCTTTTTCTTTCTAAGTTAGAACTTAAGCTTTGATTTCATAAGTGGATTATTATTTTTTTAAAAAGATTTTATTTATTTATTTGAGAGAGAGTGAGAGAGAGAACATGAGCAGGGAGGGCAGAGGGAGAAGCCGTCTTCCCTGCTGAGTGCGGAGCCCAATGTGGGGCTCCATCCCATGACCCCAAGATCAGGACCTGAGCCGAAGGCAGACACTTAACCAACTGAGCCACCCACGTGCCCTCAAGTGGATTATTATTTACTCTTTTTTAGAGCTATAAGAACAAAAACCATCCCAGTAGGCACTCTCCTGTTTTCCTTCCTCCACGCGTGATTGTGGAAAAGTGTCTGACGGTGTTTCTTGCTGACTGTTCCCACACCAAGATGGGCCTTCCCCTCCTGGGACTGGGCGGCGTTTCTCTGCTCCCTCTCCCCTCACCTGAAAGGGCACATGGTAGCTCTGGGGTGTGACCACTCACCCCGTTAGAACAGTCATTATGTCAGCTTATAGAGCACCATCCTCATCCTTCTGTCCCCAGTAACCTGGAAGCTTGGGAGGGTGACTGACGGCCCCAAGGCCCCCTCTCAGCACCGTGAAGCTGGCCCTGGAGCCCTGCTCTGAGCCGTGATCAGAAACTCTTCTCATGCTTATGCTCAAGGCGTGCAAGCCAAGCTGGAAACAAACATTCAGAGAACTTAGGAAACACTTTTGACGAAGGGGAACCGCAACCAGGTTAATTTTCTGGGGTGTCTCTCCCCTTTGTGTGGGTGTCAGCCACAGCATTGCGATGAGCCAAAACCAAGAGTCAGGTGCCCACCTGACTGAGCCTCCCAGGCCCCCTGTGGGATTCCTTTTTTAAACGCCCATTAACAGTAGGCTTTTAATAAATGGTAGTCATGACTTAGTTTTAAATGGGCAAAAATTACACGATAGCTCTTTAGAGAAGTGAAATGTAAGCTACTGCATTTTTCGAACTGAAGATTTTATGCTCTAGAAGACGCATTGATTTTAAAACTTTTTATATATCTCTTAAAAAAAGTTCTTATTCCTTAAAATATGTTCAATTTTTGAAATAGATCTCTTTTTTTCCCCCTGATGTGGTTTAGAAATCTTTTTTTCCATCATAAAGTGGCAAAGGCACCAACATGAGGTTTTTCATATGCGGTCGTGAGAGGCCATCCGGCAAAGTAAGAGACCAGATGAAAATGCAGTGATGTGGATTTAATATGTAACCTCAGCAACAAAGACGTACTAAGAGTTCCACTTTCCTGGGTATATTCTAAGTACGAATCATTCTTTTTTGTGTATTTGGATTCAGCAGTATTTCTATTATGTTGTTAAACTGTCGGGCACTTGGTAGGAGAGCACTGCGTTGGAGTGTGTGCAATTCCTTTGTCTTCTCTCCACGATTGTCAGTTTACATAAGTGTGCTTCTCCCTTAGGTTCTGAACGACTGCGTGAGTTTGAGATTTAAGTGCATTTGGCGGTAGGGTGTTAGAAACTAAGCGTGCACGTCGCCAGTGGAAAAAGCGTCGTTTTGTGTCTTACTCCTTGAATACATGGGAATTCTAGGAGAAACTGGCACAGGAGGCTGTGGAAAATGCCTTCTTTTGAAATTGGAAAAACTGATTACTCCTCATACACATTGTTTAAAAAGCAGAAGCAAAATGGAAAAGAAAGTTTCTGCCCTAATTCTGGCTGAAGACCGTTTTGCTCACTTGGAATGAGTGTTTTTCAGAGTGTGAGCGGTGACTTTGCGTTAGTGCGTGTGTGTCCTTGTCTGTGTGTGTCACACCCTTTTGGAACTCAGGTACGGCTTTGTATTTTTAGGAGTGACACGTTTCCTTAAGTGCATTAAACTTGTTTTACAAAGATGTGTGTATTCTCTAGTGTAATTCCTGGCACGAAGGAGACATTTGTGACCATCTACGCTTTGTCTGCGGGCAGAAGGATGTGTCCTTTCCCCCACCTGCAGGCAGTGGGGGCCGTGATGTGGAGCCGGGCAACCCGCAGAAGGGGTGTCCTTCCGGCTCTCCCCCTGCTGCCCCCGTGGGCAGTGATGATGCACTCCCATACCTGCAGCACGCAGCAGCTCTCTGCTTTTCAAAACCCTTCCACAGAAGTAGGGACATTTGTGGCCGGTGAGGGGCCAAAAAAAGTTTTTTTCTGCTTCTGTTCATCTTTGAGAGGACTTTGTGTGGCCTTGCCAGGTTTTGTAGTGGAAAACTGAACTCTCTCAGTTGTAATGCAGTTTTGTTTAAATATGATAAAAGGAGGTAAAAAAAAAAACAGAGAACAGGGTGACTTCTATTGTCTGGTTGAGTTTTACAGCAAGTCAGGTTGGAAGGATATTTGTTTTCTAGTTTCTATCCGTATGTTTGTGAAATATCAAAAGCACATGGGTGTTTGTGGCCCAAATTTTAGCTCTTTTACATGTAATGCCTGCTCTGTATGGGGCACTGCCTGGAGTGTGCTAGGGGTCCTTGATTCGTTTAATCCTCCCAAAACTTTAATAGTCAGATGCTATTACTTGCATTTGCACATGTGAATTCTAGGTGTAAGTGGGATAGTAGGCTGTGGAAAATGCCTTCTTTTAAAATTGGGGCTTGCTTTACAGGGAGAGACCATGATGTTAAGAGGGTACAAGGAGCTCTGGAGATATCGTGGGGTTGGTTCCAGACCCTGCAACAAAGTGAATATTGCAATAAGTTGAATATCGCAACAAAGTGAGTCAAATGAATTTTTGGGTTTCCCAGAAGGTGCAAAAGTAACATTTACACAGCATTGTAGTCAAGTAAGTGTGCAGTAGCATTATGTCTAAAAAAAATGTAAATACTTAAGTTAGAAAATACTTGATTGCTAAAAAACGCTGACTGTTGTTTGAGCTCTCAGCAAGTCGTCATCACTGATCACAGATCGCCATAACAAATATAGTAATGATGAAGTTTGAAATACTATGAGAATTACCAAGACAGGACACAGAGACAGGAAGTGAGCAAATGCTGTTGGAAAAATGCTGCCGATAGACTTGTTCTATGCAGGGTTGCCACAAACCTTCAGTTTGTTTAAAAAAAAAAAGAAAGAAAGAAAAAGAAAGAGAGAAAGAAAGATAAATGTCTGTGAAGCTCAGTAAGACGGTGTATGCGGTACTTGCAGAGGGTGACAGAGCTGGTGCCCTTGGCTGCCCCGCGATGCTCCCACTTACTGAGTTGCCTACTAGAGCTTCCATCCCAGATGGATTGACCCCTAGCAGAGTCCCCTTGGTGCCTCAAACAGAGCTGTGGGCAAAGTATGTGGACAGTTTCCCAAGGACCTGACAGATGGGAAGTGAGAGGTGAGCCCTGTGGGGACCTCGTATGGTCTTGAGGAGGTCTCTGGGCCTCGGTGCTGGGGGCAGCAGAGGTGCGGGGCAGCAGAGCCCCGCAGAATTTCAGTGACCGAGCAGACAGGCTGATCAGCCCTGGAGACCGAGGAGCTGAAGTTGGCTCAGTCCATGAGAGCCAGTGAGGTTCCCATGACCCCCCTCCATTAATAAAACAGAAGGGATTGAAATTCTCCCCACTGAAGACCTGCCAGTAAGCCGTATGGAGAATACCATGTGCCACGAGCCCCTTGTACCTCACAGGCCCCCGACGTCTTGTCCGTTGTGTGGATTTTCCCCGTGACCACTCACAACACGTCTCAACGGATTCCGCTTCAGTTTGTACTGAAGAAGTGTTTCCCAGCTTTGAACATGCCCTCCTTTGTACTTGGTGCATCCAGACTCCGCTCAGGGGCTGATTCCTGAGCGTGTCAGACTCCGCTTAGACTCCTCGAGCAGACGGCTGAGCAGTGTTGGAACCATGGGCTCACCAAGAGCCAAGGAAAACTTGAGATGATTTGTTAATAGTTGATGTTGCTCAGTGTTCCCCCGTGCTCGGCAGCTGCTCCTGCTGGAAGGTTGCTCCCGTTAGGAAGTTGATTTTCCTCTGGACGCACCGAGTTCTAGAGCTGCTGCAATCAGATACAATCGAATTATCTCACCCTCACTCACCGCCTTTCCCTGCTTGGCTAACAAATGCAACTCAGAGACTTGGCTTGCACGTTTAATTTGTTTTTTTGTCAAGTTCTGCCGTGATTTTTAGATTTTACATTTCCTAACTTTTCTGTCTTTGCTGTGAGTTGGAAGTACCGGATGAGTGCTTGTTATGTCAGCCTCTATCGTATTCTCTCAGCCCAGCGACCCCTGGGCTGTCCTGCTTTGCCCTTCATTTCCATAACTAAGTATTTCACCCTCTTCTGTCCTTAAAGGGGGTGCATTTGAAATCCACTCCTCTCTTCTTGTTTTGCTTTGACATGATAGAGTAAAATATTGCACCTAGGGATTTACCTGGCATTCAGAATGCTCCTGAGAGCCCGAGAGAGAGCCTCCTGCCTGGCTTTCTGGTGAACCAGCAGCCCGGGGCCACGGGGCGCACCCAGCCACTGCAGACAGACGCACGTGGTCACACGCCAGACCCAAGCAGCATGGCTGGGTCCCCGTGAAACTGCACTTACGGACACTTGATGAATTTTGTAAAATTTTAACGTCACAAAATACCATTCTTGTGATTCTTTCCACCATTTAACAGTGTAGGCCCTGTATTTAGCTCATGAAAGCAGGATGGTGACTGGATTGGGCCCCCAGGCTATGGTTTGCTCACCCCCTGGCTTAAATTAGTTTTGAGAAAGTCAGTTTTAACCTGCTTGTATTCTCCTTTTCTCCTGAAGATGGATCTGACCCAGTCTGGTAAACTCTGTTATTAACTTTATTTTTCAGGGGGAGGGGGTGTTGTAAAATACAGGTGCTACAGGTGGGAGGTGTTTTAGGACGAAGGGTGTTGGAAAACTTCATATCGTGCTCATTAAGGAACTAAGGTAAAAACAGGAACAGCTCTCAGGTTTTATGAACACTTAGGCATTCATCTGTGATGGGGGAGCCCCAGCCAGGTCTTACAACTGTGCGTGGGCAGAGCTGGCCCGCAGGGTGCTCCCGGAGAAGTAGTGTGTGCTGGTGGTCACGGCCGCGAGCCCCGCGTGACGGGCACGTGCGTCATGGGAAGGCACCCGACTCAGATTCCAGTGCATAAGGGACACTAAGCCCGGGATGGCTTCCCGAAGGCAGGTGCAGCGGGCACGGAGGCCGGAGTGCGTGTGATTGCCGGACGGGGCCACACAGGCTAGCGCCCTCTCCGGAGAAGCACCTGCAGGTCGGCGGGGGCTCTGCCGGGAGGGAGACTTCTCTAAGGTCCCGAGCAGATCAACATTTGCACGTGAATCTCAACCTGGGTGTGTGTATTCCTTGTAAAAACAGGCACGGTTTTCTTTGTATTTTGCTAAATGGTGTCATCTTTCTGCATCTCTGCCATTTCTGCCTTGTTATTAGAATGCTTCTGGCCTGTCGTAATTATATTTGCTCTTCAAAAATCCTTTTAGTTTCTAGAATATTCTGCAGTGCACTATATATGATGAAAGCATGAAAAGCAGGTTGAAGCAAGAGAATGTGGTTTGGAAGGCATTGGTTTTCAGTGAGGAGGAAGTCTGCAAAACTGTTCGTACAAACCCTGTTAAATGTTTAATAGTGGAACATCTAACATTCAAACAGTTTTTAATATGGAAGAGGTTTAAAGTGACGGCTCTAAGTGTGTGTGTGTGTGTGTGTGTGTGTGTGTACTCCTAGTCCGCACACATTCACCACACACACACGGATCTGCTGAAATGTGGAATTTTGTCCAGTCAGTGGAGACCCTATAATTTATCAGGAGTGTCTTCATGTGTCAGATACCTGAAACCGAAATTCTAGAAAATGATAAATCACATGACTTCCTTTCTTAAAACAAAGGGATTTCTTTTCTTTGAAGAGTGAGCCCCGGTTCTTCTTAAAATAATGATTCATTTACAAAAACATCCATAGGCAACGTTGTTAGGAGCCCATTTTTTGTTTTAGTTCCCAAGTGAGCTCGATCTTCTGAACAGGAAAATTTATCTTGTATGGTGTTGCTGAAAGAGAAAACTCTTTATTTGGACTCCAGTTTCTAAGGTTTTAAATGTGAGGCGCTAGCCTGCTGACCCCCCTCTTGTAATCAGGGACCTTAACTGGTGGGGTTATTTTTGGGAACCTGGGCAAAGCCTAAAGGGGATTGAGTAACAAAAGATACAGCAGGTTGCATGCAGTAACATTCGTGCATTTTTGTTAAGAACCATATTCTCCCCTTATTTTAGAATCACTGTAGTCTTGATTATCTGGCTTCTCTGCCTGCAGTCCATTAAAAGCAGGAGCTAGAGAAGGCACATGGCCAAGCAGGTGAGCAGATGGCAGCCAGAAGTGTCCGCTGAACTGAAGAGGCAAGGAGTCCGTGAAGCAACCCTTCTGTGAGCGTGCAAGGTCGTGGTGGCTGTTGAGCCCATGATGTGGCTTCCGTGTCAGTGATGTTGTGCCGATGGTCTTGAGCACCTCTAGATGAGGACGAATTAGATGGTCTGTAGGGAGGGAGAGTGTTCGTTACATTCAGAAGGACCTCATTTTCCAGTGGTTAAAACCCTGCTTTTGTGGAACCTCTCCTGGTGTCTGGAATGAGGAGTCTTCCTTTCCCAGCAGACAAGCTGTCCAAGGGACCAGAAGGGAGGGTCTGTGGTCGCTTGACTGGAGAGAGTCCCTGGATGGGAAGGGCAGGTGAGCGCACGGACACTGTTGGGAACTGGGCCCTGGCTCCGGAAACGAGAGCCAGTGAAACTTAACGCAGGTGCTGACCACCCGTGCGGCGGTCAGAGGGCTGAGCTCCAGGGGACGCAAAAGACAAAATACACAATAGGACTCGACACGTATTCTGTGACGTGGTCAAGTTTGGGAGCTTTACTATGGAGTTTTTGACGTGAGAAGCCCTAGCAGGTGCAGGTCAGCCAGTACACCTCAGAGTGTGTGTGTGCGCGCGCGCATGCGTAAGAACGTCTCCTTCGGGCTGCTTGGAATCCCTCCCTGATCGTCAGTCCTGTTTTGTGAGGCTTTTGTCCATCAGGATAACTGCCGCCTTCTATCACTTGTGAGCTTTCTTCACCTCCAGAAAAAGAAAACACACATGTGAAAAAGTCCCAGAAGGTGATTCATTGTTGAGGATACCATGTGGTAATTAATCTTTCTGAAATCTGCTGATCATTTTGGCAGTTGGGGGTTGTCAAGAGCGTTACTTACCGAGTCACAGCAAAGGGGAAAACTTTACTTTGTATCCAGCCTGAGAGCCAGCAGCCTATCAGAGAAAACGATAGGACCTCCTCCCTGGGATTGATTCACGGGATGATTGCTGGCAAGCAGGGAGACACTTGAGAAGCCTGCGTGCCGGTGTGTCGGCGGGTCGAGAATCTAAATCCTGATTGACTCTTAATTAACAGCTAGGTGTCCTTCACGGATGAGTGTTTGGAGGACTCCCGTGTCGCTGGGTTTTGTTTCTCTTTGTTCCTCCTGCCAGGCACTGACCTCAGTTGGCCCTGTCCTCTGGCATTTCCATCTGCCCCGAGTTCCTATGCCATTTTGCGGCCTTCCCGCCAAGGCCTGCCTGCCTTCACGCACGCATGTCCTTCTCCCCATGGGTTTTAGTCTCAAGCCCGGTGCCCACGCCACGTGTACGGTGAGGGCTCTAGACCCACTTGCGTTGTATGCCCCCTGCCGTGGGTAACAGCTGGTTCCTGAAACTGAACTGTCTTGGCTTCCCAGCGGCAGCCCCCCTCAGGCCTTCGTCAGGCACGGTGGCAGATGGGGTGCCAGATGGGGTGCTGGTGGGAGTGAGCCAGACAATGGGAAGGGGATTTTGTCAAGGGCAGAGATCAGTCTCTGTGTCTCAGGTTAACAGACTAATTGGTGGATGGAGCAGCTGCTTCTCTTGATGTGACCCTGACCCCCAGCGGGTTGGGAGGGGAGCCCATAGGTGTGAGCTGAGCACAGCACCAAGGCAAGGGGCAGGAAGGCCAGCAGGAATCTCTGCAGGTGGGGTGTGCAGCCCCTCGTGGTTGGAGGTTCTTCCCAAACTGCAGAAAGAAGTGGGATCTTGGCTTTAGCCTGTGGTGGGAAGACCATCAGGAACTAGGAGCAGGATTTGTTGCTGTCAGTATGAAGAACAATGCTAGCTAACCTGCCAGGTCAGACAGAGGCTCTGAGGCTGTGGGGCCCTGAGGCAGAAGCAGTTGTTTTGGACTAATAGGTTCCTTCTTGAATAGAAAACAAAATTGTGTGGCTGATGCTGTAGGGGAGAAAAACAATTTTCCCTCTACCCTTTTGAGTTCTTAGCTGAGACCACCGTAATAAAAAAAGATTAACAAGAGAAAAAGTGGAACATGTGTTATCTCACGTACACACAGGATATGCCCAGGGAAAGATGGTCCCTCACCAAGGTGGCTTAGACTCAGGCTCCTATACTGTCCTAATAGGGGGACAGGGGGGCGGAGGCCTCTTGGAGGAGAGTGAAAGATTTAGGGAAGAGGACTGGGTTCTTCAAAGAACAGGTGGGAATGTGACCGTGACAGTCCATCTGGGTATGGGGTTGACTCCTTGTCTCTCCTGTGACAAGAGTCAGCCTTTCTGGCTGGCGAAGCTTCTAGGATGGGGACTGAGGACATTAAGGTCCTTCTGGAGGATCTGTCTTCAGGCAGATGAGGGGAGTTCAGAGAAAGCCTCTCTCTGCACCTGCCATCTCTCAGGTGCCTTCTGTCCAAATAACCAGTATGTCACAGCTCTGCATTTTGGGTGGCACATCCTGGACTACTGTTATACTCTGGGGTGATGTGCCCTGAGCTCTTTGTGGTCCTACTGTGCGGTGATGTGCCCTGAGCTCTTGCGGTCCTACTGTAGGGTGATGAGCCTGGGCTCCTGTGGTCCTACTGTGGGGTAATGAGCCCTGGGCTCCTGCGGTCCTACTGTGAGGTGCTGTGACCTGCCCTTCCTCATTCTTTGCTCTGAGCCTCCCTCACAAAGACCAGACATCCAGGCCTGGCTATGTGCATAATTACTGATCATCTCTAGGGTTTGGTGGTCCATGTGCCCACGTACTTTTCTAATTATTAAAATTATTCATCTCAGACACATAACTGCCTTCTGAACTCTGTAGTAGAACTAGTGTTCCCACAACGAGTTGATTATAATTCTGGAGAAATGGAGAAATGTCACTTTTTATTAGCTTGTGTGATCTCATAGTTGCAAATAGACAATTCCCATAAATGCTTAAAATTTTGAAAGTCTCTTCAGACTGCTGGTTGGCAGTCAGTGGCCTGGTCCCACCAGCTCCCTCTCCTACAGAGGAGGAGTGTCAGAAAGAGTTGGGGACGTCTTCAGTGTCTCAGTGAGGCTCCTGGCAGTGCTGGGGTTCTCTCTCCTTCCCCGGGTTCCTCCCGTTAACACCCTTCACGGGACAGTCTTGGGGGAGCATTGTTACATGGCCTGAACTATTAGCTGGCTAAGTGGATTAACTGACATTTTTCATGATTATGTTCCAATGTTGCCTGAATTAACTTAGAAAAAAATTTACCAGAAACAAATGCCTTTGCATTCCAGTGGGACTCTTTGTTCTGAATGCTTTCTGTAGAGAGCAGCACCCTTTGTTTGTAGAGAAATGTCAGAGTCTCAGAGCCAAAAAAGCCTAAACAGGTTTCTTGTCATACAGATAAGTATCTGATGGAACATCTGACTTTTGAGACAGGAATTCATATGCACCTTATCAGGAGTGTGCTTTCCTTAAGCAGGGATGCAAGAGTCCCATGGTGGTCCTTTGACAGTTGGTGGCCCCGTGCCCTGGTGTGCTCGCCCCAGCCTCACACCTCGGCCCCTGCTGTCTCCTCTGCCCCACGTCTGAGTCTGGGGGCATTTGTCTTTACGTTTGGACACCTCAGACCTCTCTTCACCACTTACTCGAGAGGAGTTACTCCCAGGCGCCTCCTACCCTAACTCCCAGCCGTTACCATGTAAAAATTCACCTTTTACTGTTTGCTCATTGTTTTCTGGAAGTTCCGGCTCCTTCCCCCAGAATGGCTCCCCGAGAGCCATGTAGACAGTGGCGGATTCATAGTGGGTGTCTGATGAATTTTTACAAATGAGTTAATGAATAATGTGGTCATTTATAAGTGAAGAAAAGAATTGTATTGATTCTCCAGAACTCTGTGAGCTCATGGAGTGTTTGTATTAAAGCTGTCCTATTTCTGCTGGCTGTGATCATCTCCAGATTATGCATCGATGGTTTTTTTTTTTTTTTTAAAGATTTTATTTATTGATTTGACAGAGATAGAGACAGCCAGCGAGAGAGGGAACACAAGCAGAGGGAGTGGGAGAGGAAGAAGCAGGCTCATAGTGGAAGAGCCCGACGTGGGGCTCTATCCCATAACGCCAGGATCACGCCCTGAGCCGAAGGCAGACGCTTAACCGCTGTGCCACCCAGGCGCCCCATATGCATCGATGGTTTTTAAACGTGTGTGTGCCTGTGAGAGGAGCAGTCTTTTTTGGAATAACGTGATTAATGGAAAGATGGGGGAAAAAACTATGTTTCATAGGGAGAAAAAAACCTGCCATGTAAACTCTCTGCAAAGGGTTTCTAGAGGAAACACTCAAAGTGAGTGTTTCCATAAAAACCCAATCCAAACACTGACAACTTGTGGGAATTAAGCACCAAGAATCTTTACATAAGGGTCATTTCACAAAACATTAGTGGTTTACCCCCATTTTCTAAATAGCTAGAGAATAAGATTCTCTGAAAACCACACTGAGCAGCTGATTTGTTTCAGAAGGTTAGCTCTGGTCACCTCCCATTGTCCTCCATCCAGCAGTGACAAATGGCTAAATTTCCATGCCAACCTTGATGATAGTTTTAGATGTGACTTCAGGTTGGTTAGAATGTGCCAAAGACGCCAACTCTCAGACCCGCCCAGGTCGTTACACTAGAGTGAGCATCTTTACTGTTTGGGTGGAAAACGTGCTCACTGGTCAGGCCCCAGTGAGTGGACGTGGACAGAAGGAATGGCATATCTGGTTGAGTGGAGATCCGTCGTGAAGGTGTCCTGTTTTCAGGGAGAACAAAAAACATTCCCTTCTCGCAGTTTACTGCTTCCCTTTGCCACCGTCTGATGCTGCTCTTCTGTGTAAGTGTTGACAGGTGTTAGTGGACCCGAGCCACTGGTGTCCCCCATCTCCTACGGTCCGTTGGCTCCGTGGACCCCTCTAGTGGGCTGGCCTCTCCCCGCTCCACAGCCCACCATTGTCAGGGTCCTTATGTAGAGGGTCCTAAAGCTCTTTGGACAAAGTTTGAATTTTCTACTGCAGTTCTTTGAAATTAAGTATCACCAAGAATAAGGCAAACTCATGCAAATCAGTACTGGGTTTAATATGGCAGTCATGGTCATATAATCCTGTCTTTATGTATTTTTGAGGAATGAGAGAATTTTAGGTTTGGGGTTGAATATCTAAGTTCTGAGCAGCGTACCTGGTTTAGTTAGTTCTGCGGACGGTTCAGGGCTTCTCCTTGCAAGTCAGGAGTAAGGAGAGGATCCAGGCTTTTTGAGTTGGCTGTGTGACATTGGGAACTTACTTTCTTGGCATCTGTTTTCTTTATGGAGAAACAAGGGAAAGTAATTCCCGCCTCGAGGGCTGTGTGAGGAGAGCCCAGTGCCAGCCGCAGCTCTGGTCCCAAGCCCTCCGGCGCGATCTCGTTTTTATTATGTGTAATTCTTTGGTAACAGTGTGTCTGGCAACAAAATGCATTATCTTTACAATTTGTAGAAAATTATATAAGGGGGAAAGTAAACTAGGACACGAATCTGAATAACGCTAGGCACTTCAGGGTTGTTCTTGAAGCACTTGTATTCCTTTCATTCTGGCTGGGATGCCAGCTCCCCGTGATCATGGAGCCAAGACCTCAGTGTCCCCGGGGAGCGCCTCCCCTTCCCCCACGCTTCCGCCGCTCTGTCCCTCAGTCTCTCTGTGTCTCTCCATCTCTGTCTCTCCCTCACACTCTAACACAGGCCCAGACACCACTACTCTCCAGCTGGCCCTTTCTCGCAGTTGGCTGGGAAACCGGAGGGAAGGGGGCCCCGGTTACTACAGGAATACAGGGACTTGAAATAGAATGTAAGCTACTTCTGCGTTTTGTTTTTTTATTTTACTCTAAGTACAAAAGACAAGTGTCAAAACACAATCCGTGTTAATTACTCCACACAGACTCTGAGCTTGGGGTCTGCTGTCAGAGCTCCAGGAGTTTTGAGGCTCTNCACTACTCTCCAGCTGGCCCTTTCTCGCAGTTGGCTGGGAAACCGGAGGGAAGGGGGCCCCGGTTACTACAGAAATACAGGGACTTGAAATAGAATGTAAGCTACTTCTGCGTTTTGTTTTTTTATTTTACTCTAAGTACAAAAGACAAGTGTCAAAACACAATCCGTGTTAATTACTCCACACAGACTCTGAGCTTGGGGTCTGCTGTCAGAGCTCCAGGAGTTTTGAGGCTCTTGGCCTGAGCCCATGGGTATTTTTGGCGACGTTACTACCAAACGTTTAGAAGCACTATAGGAAGAATGAAGAAAACATTTAATTACGGGCGCTCTGATAAAAATTCCAGAATCACGGTCAATAACAATTTTTCAGATTTATCCATAGACAGGTCTTGGTTTAGTAAATCTTTATCGCCCGTTTCTGCTGGATGCTGGGAACGTGACAGGGAAGGCAGAGCCTCTGTTCTGGACTGTGAGGTCCCGAGAGGCAGGTGGAGAAGGACCAGCGTGGGTGATGGCGTGTGCGGTGCAGGGAGGTGCAACCCAGTCTCGGTGGAGTGGACGCCCACATGTAACTGTTCCCAGTTTGACGCATTCATTCACGTACGTGCACCTGTGCAGACCTGCTCATGTGAGATCATGTGAGCAACACTGCTTTTTTCACTTAACATTATGTTGTGAATATTTTCTCACGTGTTAAATATTCTGTGAAGACCAAGGGACTCTGGCAACCTTGGAGTCACTGAGAGGAACGCAGTGTTGCTGGGGCTTGGAGCTTTTTGCGTGATTCTGACTGAGAGCAGACAGGGAGGTCAAGGCAGGTCGTGGCCTGTGTGTATTACCCATTCTTTAACCAATTGCCCCCAAGCATGGTGGCCTAAAACAATGAAGATTTATAATACGGGTTCTGTGGTCCTGGGTCCAGAGGGAGCTTTGCCGGGCAGTTCTGGCTCGAGACACCTGCCAGGCCTGCGTGCACCTTGTGACTCGGTGGGGCTGGAGGTTTTGCTTCTAGGATGGCGGTGTCCTCACCACCTGGGCCTCTCTGCAGAGTTGCTGGGCTTTCCCCAGAGCTAGAGATAAGAGAGCGAGAGAGAAAGAGAGAGAAAGAGTGGGCATGAGCCGGGGCGGGGGAGGGGCAGAGGGAGAAGCAGACTTCTGCTGAGCAGGGAGCCAGCTGCGGGATTCACTTCCAGGACCCTGAGATCATGACCTGAGCTGAAGGCAGATGCTTCACCGACTGAGCCACCCAGGCGTCCCACATACTCTACTCTTGACACCCCATGCCATGTGCCACGTTTTACTGGTCACACCACCCAGCCCAGACACTGGAGGGAGGGGAACACCAGGATGTGGAACACTGGGGTCATCTGGATCTGGCTCCCAGGCCACGTAGGATTTTGGACATTGTCTTAAAGTTAAGCCCGAAAGAGTTTTAACTGGGGTTTGATCTAATCTGGCTGGAATATGCAGAGTGAACAGAGAGGCTGCAATGGACATGCATGGGGTTAGCTATAAACATCAGGATCCCTACAGGGGGCACGTGGACGGCTTCTGGTGGGGGACCCACAGAGCTCTGTGGTTTGACATGGGAGTGCTTACAAGGGTGTTCCCTCTAAAGTAATCATTAAGGCATGCATTTGCTTTGGGTGGTCAACTGTTCTGTTTGATGTTGCGACTGAGGTTGTCTGTAAGGAAGGAGGTGTGGCGGGTTCGTGGGGGGCTCTTGTGATGGAGGCCAGCAGCGTTCTGAGGGTGGAGTGGTGTGAGGTGCAGATCTGAGAGAGCCGAGGGACGGGGGCTGGGCGGGAGAGCGGGGAGCCAAAGGAGACTCTTGGCTTGCTTTGAGCACCAGGCTGACGGTGGTGTCATTTCCCGAGCTGGTTTTGTGGGGGGCAGTTTGAGGGCGGCCTGGATGGACTGAGTTTGTTGAAGTTCCTTAGAAATTTCCTGCTGGACCAGTCCAGTGGCTGGTGGGTTGTAGGGACCTTCTTCTCAGGGAAGGTCCGTGCTGGACATGAGGACATCTGTGGGTGCTCAGGACGGAGGAGAGGGAGGTGGAGGGCCCCAGAGGGAGCCACAGTCACAAGGACCCGAGGCCTTGTTTCCCCACAGACTCTGCCGTTCTCCCTGGTGCTCTGTGTACTGAGTGTGCTCGGGGTTGATTGGCACAAGGGAGCACGTGGGCAGGACACCGACATGGACCCACTGTGCTTATCAGCATTTTCCGCTTGTGTTTGTTTCCTTATCTTGCACAGCAGATAAAAATGGTTAAGTTTTGAAAATACATATAACAGTAATAATAAGAACTGGAAAGCATGTGGAGTGGACACATAAAAAGGCTGAAAATGTGGTTTTTAGGACGGGAGTTAGAGATGCTGAGTGGGTTTGTCAGCAGCAGGCACTGGTGTCGATCGGGTCTCTAGGTCATTCGCTCAGGGTCCCCCAGGTGCCCGCCGTTGCTGGAGGTGTGGGCAGCCTGTGAGAGAGTGTGCTGGGGGCTGCTGTGGGGGGTGCAGCTTTGAAACGAGTGTGTTTGGTGCTGAAACCGTTCGCGGATATTCTAAATACTGACCAGAGGTTCAAGAAAGAAGGGAGTGTGTTGTGACGTGCCAGAGTGGTGGTGATGGGTGGACACTGTCCAGCACAGCAGAGGCATCAGTGACTGGACCCAGCCAGGCCCCGCCCCAGCCCCGTGCAGAGCCCACCCTGCCCGCCTCGGCCTCGACCAACATTACTCCAGTTCCTTTAACTGAGAAGTGATGGAATGAACACCTGCCTTTTGGTTTGTGAGTTAACAGACACAAGGGCATACTGTACTTTTGTTCCGGGGAAGGGTTGGTGGCGCTGCAGGGTAGGGACGGCGCTGGTGAGAGGCAGGTCCGTGGGGCTCAGCCTGTCCCGGTCCTGGGCTGGCTCCGTGAGGCAGGGTGTCCCTTCTGGGGAAGGGACCAAGGGTCTGTAGTCTGGTCCCCGGCCTGCATCTACCTGCTCCAAGTCCCCTCTTTGGCCTGGGGTCCCTTGCGGGGTTTCGTGGCCACGTAAAGAACACAAAGGGCCAAGGCTTTAAAACCCCAATTTGTGCATATTAAAGACTCATATTCTGACTCTGCATCTGGGCTGGGCCTGGCCTCCAGCGTTCTCGAGTGCTCCCTGGAGACCCCGGGGTTTCTGTCCCCAAACCTCTGGCGAGGGTATAGTGGGGAGGAGGGCAGGCAGGAAGGCGTTCGGCAGAGAGGTGGTGGGCAAACCAGTCAGCCTCACAGCCCAGTCGGCAGGTCTGTGACAGGAGCACAAACACGCCCGTCCCACAGGCTGGTTCAGGTAAGAATGTGTTGGACAGATGTTGAGAGCCCACGGGGGCCCTCCGCCCGGAGCTGGGCAGGGGCGAGCTAGCCGACCAAGCTCCCTGGTTCCTGGAGGACGGGCCTTCCCACCACGCTCTGCCTTGTGCGCTCTCTCAGACGGGGACCCTGGACGTCTCTGCTTTGCCTCTGGAAACAGCTCACAGCAGATCTGCACCCGCTCTCTCCCGACGGCCCTTCAGCTACTGGGAGGGACAGCTGTCACCTGTGTGCAGGCCTCCCTGCTCCCGCCATGGATCAGGACTCCGCACTCTGTGCTGTCTCAGTCCTTCTTCAGGCAAATGTCCTGCAAAGCATGTTCACCGGAATCTTCCAAATCCAGTTTCCGTTTTGTTAGAAGATCAGTGACTCATGCTGTTGAGAGCGCGTGAACCTTCAGGACCAGCTGCCTGGGTGCAGACCTCGGCTCTGAGCCTCCTGACATTCGTCCTCCTGGGCCCCGGGACCCACATGTGCATGACCCAACCTCACGGGGTTGGGTGAGGGTGGACCCGGGCAAAGCTGGGCGTCCCTGTGACTCCGCGGCAGTTCACAGATGAGACCACGTACAAAGATGTCCCGAGAGGAGTCAGGACTAGTGACCTGGAGCCCTGGGCCTGGAAGGAGGCGAAGTCATGTCTGACCAGACAGAAGGAAGGGCCTGAGGGGTTTCTGTGCAAATAGGCTGGTGAAGGAGCGGCGTAGGCGGGAGCCCGTGCGGTCCTGCCCTCTGTGGACAGTTGGTGGGGTGGGGCTGGGGGTGTTCTCTGGAGACTGTACTCCAGGCTCTTCTCTCTCCGCCAGCAGCGGGGTCAGGCCTCTGTACGAACGGCATGTTCACGGCCACGTGCATTAGGTCCAAAGCAGATGGGTCTTTTGAACTTTGAGTACAAAGTGATTACCCCGGGAGCTTGCTAAGCCCCCACGTTAGAGCTCGGATGTGGCAGGTCTGAGGGGGGTCCGAGGGGTCTGCGTCCTCGCAAGGTGCTTGCATGCGGGTGGCCAGTCACCTGATCGTTCTGCTTCTCCGAGGTACGAATCCTCCCCCTCTCTTTTTTGTTGTTGTCTCTGCCCCATGACGGGGTCCGTGCCGTCAGCCCACAGCGTTTCTGGGTGGCAGGGTGCTGAGCCGACAGTGGGGTGTGCCTCGTTGCTTAGGAGCTGGAGGCCGAGGCTGTTTCTGTCCTGAGTATCCAGCGTTTCCTTATGCTTCTTACTTACAACAGACTTGGGTCATTTCAGTTTTGATGCACAGCAGTGTCCATACCCTCGTTCTTGATGTAAAGTTGGTGGTGAGGAAACTATAAAGCTAACGGGGGAGATTGTGCTGCTGTGAACGCTCGCAGGCGGCCAGACTGCAGGGGGGCAGATGGACTCCTTGTGGGCAGGAAAGCCAGAGCAGACTAGGACTGGGTCGTGGAGGCAGTGCACGCAGTAGGGAAGTGTTGACGAAAACAAGCCAGAGTCATGAGTTGTGGGGGAAGAGGTTTGCGTTTTGCGGGCTTGTTTGCATTTGTTCGTGTTTTCTTTGTTGCGTTTGCCTTAGTTCATGCAATTCACACTGTTTCAAAACCATGTAAAAAAGTGACCCAGAATAGGGGGCACCTGGGTAGCGCAGTCATTAGGCGTCTGCCTTCGGCTCAGGGCGTGATCCCGGCGTTCCGGGATCGAGTCCCACATCGGGCTCCTCGGCTGGGAGCCTGCTTCTCCCTCTCCCACTCCCCCTGCTTGTGTTCCCTCTCTCATTGGCTGTCTCTATCTCTGTCAAATAAATAAATAAAATCTTTAAAAAAAAAGTTACCCAGAATAGGCTTGTTCTGTTTGGAGGTGTTCATGCACAATCCCCGGTGATGTTTCTCCACCTTGAGGCTCCATGTTGAATCTGCTGGGGTGGGGGGCAGGAATCCGCTGGGGGCAGGAGGCGAGGCTGCAGCCCGCTCGCTGCCTCTGAGGTGCCTGGAGGAGTGTGTTCCTTCCGAAACCGACGCACTGGATCCCGCTACCCAGTTAGGAAGGGGCGAGGCCATTACCCGCAGCCGCTGTCGACTCTGGGAGGCCCTCCTGTCATGCACCCTTCCTGGCCCCAGGAATTACCTAAGACAGGTTTCCTCTGGCACCTGCTCTGCCCTGCCTCCTGGAGCATCACCTGCACTGATTCTTCAGTGCAAGGCCGGTTGGCATGAGGATTCCTCCCCCAAAGGCTGTTATTTTTATCACAGATCAGAAAGTGTCTGGTCTGGGCACGAGGACCATTCCTAGACTGCTCCTTCTGCGAGTCTCCTAGGGACTGACCGTGGGTCCAGCCGCTCGGCTTCTGCAAGGAACCAGGAGTAGGACAGGAGACAGAGACACCTAGTTGCAGATCATGGCTCCTGGTGCCCTGTGCCTCAGCGGGGCCCTGAGCGTGTGGGTGTCGCTGTGCAGGGAGACCGAGGCTCTTCCCTGCTCCAGGGATCAGGGCAAAGGGGAAGGTGGAGGAGAGGGCCTCAGGCAGCACCAAGCCTCTGCTTGAGAAGTGGTCCCAGCTCAGCGTTGGGACGTCCTCCGAACGCCACGGATGCACAGGGAACGTGGGCTTCCTCTGCGATGGCGGTGCATGTGGCGGTGCATGCGTCCGGGGAACGAAGAACAGGGCTGCAGAGGCTTCCGTGTGACTCTTCCCAAGACCTTTGTCAGCTTCCCACAGGCTGGCTGCATTCAGACCTTGCTGATCCCAGGGGCTTCGTCACCTCCAAAGTTGCACTGCGGGAATGAAGTAAACCAAATACAATCATTTGAATACAATACTTTGAATATTTAATGTATTTAATAGATCAGAATACTTAAATACCATATGAGAATAATAAGGACTTTTCCCCTCCATTTCCAAAGCAAAGGAATAAACAACCTTTTACTTGGCAGGGACTTTACTATGTTTCTAAAAAGGCAGCAAGCACTGTTCCTGAAATAGTACCATCTGTTCCTTTGCACAGATCCTATTAAAATCCCGGCTATATTTCCACTATCTCGATGTGACAGATTTTGCAGAAAAATTTTTTTTCTACTCGAACTTCATGATGCTTCCCTTCTAAATAGTGAATAGAAAGTATGGAGAGTAAATCTCAGAAATGAGCTGTAATTCCTGGTCTTTCGAGAGCTGCCGTTGACAGCCTCCATCAGCTACAACAGAGTGCATGTCACCATGGCAACAGGCAGCGGCATGCACAACGGCATGGGGATCACCAAGACAATGTGCAGCCTTTTCCCAGAGAGAAGAGACGGTCTTCCCTCTAGCTCCCAGTTGTGGCTTGTGTCCTGTGAAAGCAGCTGTGGCAGCCTGGGCGGGGCATCCAGAGGGATGCCCTTCCTGGGGGCACCTGCTGGGGGCTGCTCCAGGGCATCACTGTCGCATCTGGGGGGAGGAGCAGCGATTCCGAAGGCCTGAAAGTCTCCAACCTGCACCTCGGTCACGTGCTGTATTGGGTGCCCCCCCCCCACACCTGTGCCTGAGGAAACCGGAGCTGACCTGTCGTGACTCTTGGAGCCATCGTTGGGCGTAATTCTGCTCCTGCATGGTTAAATGGTGCTTATGTGTTTGTGCATCCACAGGATGGAAGGGGCACGGATGTCTGGACGGCTGTCAGCATCTTGAATCTTTTCTTATTTGTTGCTGACTATTGTGCTGATGGTAAATATACACTAACTTTTCTCTGTGGTCCGTGGAAAGTGGGCAGGTGTAAAGTTTCCCAGAAGATGGTCCTGGTGAGTTGAGACTGAACTTCAGTCCATTAACGCTGGCTATGTTCTAGAGAAGTTCGGAAGTTGTTCATTGAGTGCTGTGTAGGGGCCTGGTTCTCTTTGCAGCATGCTCTGGGCTCAGCACATGCTGGGAGGTGAATGTTGGGGCGAATCCCTTCCCATGAGTTTTCTCCTTGGAAGGCAGCACAGTCTCCTTAAAGGCAACGTGCATTCGTGCTGGACCTGACTGAACCCAGCAGGAGGTGGGCGCTCCAGGTGTGGGTCCAAACCAAGACCTCCTCCCCCTCAGGAAGTCCACAGAGGAGCTCGGGATCCTGCCAGAGAGCCAAGCTTGCTCGAGAGGAGAGGTCAGGACAGCTGAGTGTAGACGTGAGGGTAGGACCCCTGACCACTGTTCTCTCTGTGTGTGCGGGACATTGTGACTGTGGTACTTGTCCGGTCTGTCCTTGGTCTGTGTCTGGGGGACCTGCTGGGTGCAGGCTCTGTGGGCAGGAGGGGCCGGAGGCCCCTCAAGGGGATGCTCAGTGTTGAGAACGTGCAGGGAAGCTCTGGGGAGAGAAGGAGGGAGGGGAGTGCCCTCACCTGAGCAGAGGGTGTTGCTGAGCTGAGGGGCGGAAGCCGCCGGTGGAGTCCGAGTGGAGCACCCGAGCCCAGGTTCCCCATCTCCGTGTGTCCTGACGACCATCCTGAACTTTAAGGGGATTTGAAAAGAATTATAAGGAAGGAGGCTGGGAATTTTACTTTGTTTCTGATTTTCTAGGACTTCAGTTTTTTTTTTCTTTTTAAAATTTTATTTATTCGAGAGAGCGAGAGAGCACAAGCAGGGGGAGAGGGAGAGGGAGAAGCAGACACCCTGCTGAGCAGAGAGCATGACCTGAGCCGAAGGCAGATGCTTAACCCAGCGAGCCACCCAGGCGCCCATGACTTCGGTGACCATATCCCTTTTCCTGGGTGTGGAATGGGCACTCTGTGGCTATTTGAGATACAGAAAGAGGAAAGACTTTGAGAGGCAGAGTCCGTATGGATCCGTTTGCTGCAACAGCTCGCGTTACTTTAAATGGGAAGAATGCTGACATGTACACGTCAAGAGAGCCCCGAGGAGCGCCGTCCCGTGGAATGTTCCGCGGTGGTGAAAACGCAGCCTTGGGCATGGGATTACTGCAGATACAAAACCAAACCTTTCCTCTTAATTCACTTCAGCTACCCGTCACCAGTGGTTGCTGCTTAGGACGGCCGGTCTGGAAGATCGTTTCGTGGCAGTCACAGCGTTAGGTGTGATGACGTGGCTCCCTTCTTAAGCAACAGGTGCCCGTGTTGGTGTCAGCCCGTGGCCCTCGCAGCAGGTGTTCACGATCGGTACTCCCAGATACTCGGTTCTGTGGGGAAAACCTGCGCTTGCCGTGAGCTTCAGGGCGAGGCAGGGAGCGGAGTGAGGGCTCCCCCAGCTGCTTCCCGGGGCCGGGGGGGGGGTCCCTGGCGCCTGAACGCAGGCTGCATGTACTGCCTCCTCTTTGCTGCTGTTGGGTGTCGGGTAAGTGTGTTAGCTTCACTTGTGTCTCATTTCTTTGTACATGTGTGTAAGACACGCATTGTCCACAGGTGATTTGTCCGTGGGGGGTCTGATTGGTGCGTAGAAAAGGCTGTGCTCCCCCACAGGCCTCTGTGCATGCCTGGACACGGCACATTTCCTGGAGGTAGGGGCACTTACAAAAACACACGTCTAAGAAGGCTTGTGAGGGGCTGCAAACAGCACTTTCATATGCTCGTACTTAATGACTTCGTTTCACGGAGGTGGACGTTTAATTTGGGGATAGCTAAAGCCATTGCTCATGTTCCTGGTTTTCCAGCAGGTGAAAGGAAAAGTGAACAGTGGAATTGACATCTTCCCACTCACACTGGCTGGGGCTGGACAGATGGGCTGTGAAGCCTCTCATTCTAATCCTGACTTTCTCTCTCCCATCTTCTTGGGGGTGAGTCGAGTTGCTCTCTATTTTCTCCTGCCAGCCTACTGTTCTTTGGTCTCAGAAGTGTGCTATATTTGTACCGTGCTTTAAATGTGCACAATGGCCTAAATTGCTACTTTTCCTTGAAGTTAGGTGTAACATTTTAATTACAATGTCACCCGTACCTCAGCTCAGACAGCCCCTGCATCTGTGCGGGAGCAGTCTTTCCACCACCAGGGAGTTTGGAGGACGGCCACTGCCTCCCCCCCTCCCGTCACCGCTCACTTCCGGAAGCTCAGAGGGTCCCGGGCCTGTGCCGCCGAGTGGGACCCAGAGCCGGCCAAGCTCGGCTTCCTACTTGCTGCAGCGTGGGGGGCCCCTCCTCGTCGGGAGTGCAGACTTGCCTTCCCGGGTAGATTGGAAGCTGCCTCTGGGGGTGGCCAGGGAGGAGTGCCCCTCGCTGCCGTCTGTCCTGAGCAGGCATCCAGGGTATGGACGCAGGAGGCCACACACTCCGTACGCAGGTCCCTACTTACAGAGCATCCCGTGTACTCGGCCACTCAGTCACTGCTCTGAGTGGGCAACGGGCTCCACGTGGGAGGGGCTTTGGAGCTGCCTGGGAAGGGAGCGCACTCACAGAAGTGAAAGGAGGAGGAGCTCCAGGCCCGGGGGGCGTGGAGGGGAGGAGCCGGGCAGGGCGCTGCCACCCGCTAAAGAGGGAGCCTGTGTAAACCCAGTCCTGTGGATGATACGACCGAGATACACGTGTGCGCACCTTCCCGTCGGTGTTTCTAGGAGCCTGTTGGAAGTGTGCGGTCATGTTCGGTCTGGACCTTCGACTTCCTATTTATAACATGGTGGAAAAAATGACGCCTCTGTTCATCCCCCTAGTTAATGCGTGCGGAGCACCTGGTCACCGCTCACGGGCCGCGTGATGTCAGTTCGTGGGCCGAGAGCATCCCTGCCTCTCCTCCTCGTTCACAAGAACCCCGAGTGTTGGTTGGACACCTGCCATGGCACCACGAAGTCGCACTGTTTTTCCTGTCCCACCCTGTGTGGCCGTGAGATCGGGCGAAGGAGGAAATGTTTGCTGGCTCTGGGAGGCTTTTAAGGTGTGGGCACCTGCTTTCCCTGGTGGCTGGAGTGCAAGTGGCCACCACAGCCTGGAAGATTAGGGGACACACCCGGGGCTCTGGGCTGGGGGGAGCCCCCCTGTTTCGTCCACGTGAGCAAGAACATACCTGGGTGTTGTTGAAGCCACTGGATCCCTTGAACCCAGTCCTAATGGATCCAGG
Source organism: Ailuropoda melanoleuca (assembly GCF_002007445.2). Taxonomy (NCBI): domain Eukaryota; kingdom Metazoa; phylum Chordata; class Mammalia; order Carnivora; family Ursidae; genus Ailuropoda; species Ailuropoda melanoleuca. Next base: position 364,060 of record NC_048232.1, on the reverse strand, counting down.
TCAGGTGACACAGTAGAATGAATTTGTAGTTAGTACTGGTCTGATTTAATGAAAGCTTGTTTATATAGTTAAACACAATCTGGAGAATGGAATTTGAGTGGAGCAAGTGTGTTGGCAGGAGAGGGACTCTTCAGCCTGCTCCAGTAAGAAGCACAGTGACGGACAGGTTTTGTACGTGTGTAACTAGTTCAACGTACATGGTGCTTCAGTCCAAAAACAGTCTGCTCCACGAGTCCATCTTTCTCCCCGAATGCTGGGTTACAGTCATTTATTTATGGATTAAATGATTTCTTACTGATAAGTGGGGTTATTCTCCCTCCTTATCTCAGTGGCCATACATGGGACGAGTCTGCACTGAGCCTTTTCTCTGGCTTAATACTGACTTCTTGGTGCTTCACAATTCTGAGTAAGTCTGCATATAAAAGTCAACAAGGTACTGTTTCTCACCCACCAGACGTCGCCGAGCTGAAAGGCCCGGCGGTGAAAACCGAGGCTCTGTGCTTGTCCTGTGCCCCTCTGCTGGCCCGTATCTCCTTGTGGTCAGACAGCAGTTCCCAGAGTGTGTTCTGTGGGTGGTCCCCTGACCCTTTCAGAGGATCCAGGAGGTCAGAAGAAATTATAAAAATCTGAGCTGCTGTTTGTCTTCCACACGGCGTGGACGTTCCCACGGGTGATACATGAGAGCGGGTGGGCAGACCGCTGGCACGGGGCGGGAGTCAAGTTGGTGGTGCCGGCCGGTGCTGCTGACTGTGCTCTTCCCCGGCACATCCTCGCAGGAAGGAGGACAAAGACAGGCCGGTTTCACCCGGGAGGACACGTGACGAAACAGTGGGAGTTCGGTTTCGTTAACTCTAAGCACCCACATCTCCTGTTCTGAGCGGTTAGACAGGGAGTCTGTGTGAGGTTAGTGTGCCGCATCCTGAGCGTGAGGTCGTCTCAAGGACGAGGACTTGGGATGAGCTGAAGGACCACTCTCCCACGGAGAGGCTGCTTCTGCTTAGAAGGATGGCTTAGTCTATTCAGACTTAGGTATTTACAGGTGTTTTCTCAAAAATGAATAGATTGACTCTGTTCAAGGAAAAGAACCTGTCATTTGTTCCTCATGATAAAATTCAACCTTTCAAGTGAATATTAAAATTCTGGAGATCTTGTATTTACTGCCACGTGCTATGGGATCAGTGCTGATTTTCCTGCGTGTAATTTTTTTTAATGTTATGTGATGAACGGCATCAACATTTGGGAACTGTGCGTAATTTAGCAAATTCGGATTTTCTAAATGACTGGTGTGTGGTTACAAAAATCACATTAGTGCAAGAGCCCTGCGAAGTGCGAGGTGGTCAATGACTTTGAAAGGAATGGAAGATTCCCCATAAGATTTCAGATTGCACATTCCAAACAACCTTTAAGCAAAGTACCAGTTATTGAATTTGATTTAGCATCACAGATGAATACCAAAAATTGTCTGAAACAAGAATGAAGTGTCTCTACCTTTTCCAACTCTCTACGAGCGTGAGGCCCGGTTTTCTTCATAGGCTTCAAAACGACATTCTGCAGCCAGCACAGGAGCAGAGACGAGGGTCCTCCTGTCCTGTACCAGGTCACATGTTAGAAATCTGCAGCAAGGTAGCTCATTGCCACTTTACCCTTAACATTTTCCATTTTGGAAATTTTTTTTCTTTGAGAATGTTTATTAGCCTCTAAACAGTTTATTTTAAAATGACTTAATGTAAACGTAAAAATTTTCTGTTCTAATCTGGTGAGTATTAGTAGATACACCCATGTGAAAGCTTTTCGTGATCCTCAGTCATCGTAAGACTGCTGTTTGAAAACCACTGGCCTAGCCTGATGGCAAGTTGTCCACTGTTAACTCACTTCGGATCTGTTGCTGGAGGAGTGGTTGAAGGGATGACTTTTTCATAACCTGGAATATCGCGTATTCTGGGCACACTGTGGGAAATAGTGCTAGTCACGTAAAGGTCCTTCGTGGAAGAAGTTTTCTGTGGACTGTGTTTGGAAAACACTGGATGATGGCAAACCGTTGAGAGACTCAGGTTTGTGGAGATTACACTGTAGAGCCTGGCTCAACGGCAGCCTAGCGGCCAGAATGGGCTTTTCAGGGTGAAGAAGAGAACTTGGGAATAGAAGTTTATCAACGCTGGGAGAGCTTTCTTTGCTTTTAAATCTGGGCAAGCCAGGGGGTCCCTAAGACCATCGTCAGGTTCAGCGATTTGCGAGGACCCACAGAACTCTAGGTTTACGGTGGGTCCCAGTGAAAGGAAACAGGATGAAATCCTCACCGGGAAGCGCACATGGGGCTGGATGGGGGGGCGTCCAGGCATGGGGCTTCCAGCCCGCCCCTCCCAGTGGAGTCCACGGATGGCACGAACCTCTTCTGATAACATGCATGAGTGCGGCCAGCTGGAGCTCACCCAGCCTTGTGTCCACAGAGATTTCGTAGGTGCAGCTGACCGCCCGCGTGCCTCACCTCTGCCTCCAGCCCTTCCAGGGGTCAAGACTAGCCAAGGCCCTGCAGTAGCCCACACTGTTGGCGTTGATAGCTGGCACAACCCACGCCCGCAGGCCAGCTGGGACCCTTGATCAGATAGGACATTGTAAGGGCCCAGCAGTTAGACCCCAGGAGCCCAGGACAATGGCCAAACCTTTCACTGGGCAAGGTCAGTCCTAACTGCAGTCTTTTAAATTCCCTAAAGGTTAAAAATAAAGGTTAAAAATAAAGTAAAAAGCTCATAGTCTTTTTTTTTTTTTTAAAAAGATTTTATTTATTTGTCAGAGAGAGAGAGCACAAGCAGGGGGNTCTTTTAAATTCCCTAAAGGTTAAAAATAAAGGTTAAAAATAAAGTAAAAAGCTCATAGTCTTTTTTTTTTTTTAAAAGATTTTATTTATTTGTCAGAGAGAGAGAGCACAAGCAGGGGCAGGGGCAGACAGAAGCAGACTCCCCGCTGAGCAGGGAGCCCGATGCAGGACTCCATCCCAGGACCCCAGGATCATGACCTGAGCTGAAGGCAGACGCTTCACCGACTGAGCCCTCCAGGCACCCCTTGCCCACACAGTCTTGACAGAGAATGAAATTGGAAGACCAGCACTTTGCAATTTTAAAATTTGCTGCAAAGCCCCAGTAATCTAGACAGTGTGGTCCTGGCGTAGGGACGGACAGACAGACCAATGGAAGGGAACTGGGACGGCAGAAGTAAACCCCAACATCTCTGGTCAGCTGGTTTTTGACGAGGGTGCCAAGGCCATGCAGTGGGGACAGAGTGGTCTTCTCAACAAATGGTTCTGGTGCGTCCGATACCCACATGCAGAGGAAGGGAGTTGGACCCTGCCTCACCATACATGTAAAAAAAAAACAAAAAAAATCATTCGGTGGACGTCCAGGTGGCTCCGTCGGTTAGGTGTCTGCTTTCGGCTCAGGTCATGATCTCGGGGGTCCTGGGATCAAGCCCTGAGTCCTACTCCCTACTCAGTGGGGGTCTGCTCCTCCCTCTGCCTCTGCCCCTGCTTGTGCTTGCTCCCTCCCTCTCTCGAATAAATAAAATCTTTTAAAAAATTACTCAAAAATGGATCAAATATAAGAGCAAAAACTATTAAAAAAAACCTTTTGTACGGCCCTTTACTAGGGCTGTGGTCACAGAGCACCCCAGACCCAGGGCTTAAACAACAGATGTTTACTGTCCCGTGTCCCAGGGGCTGGGAGCCCGAGGTGCAGGTGTGGGCAGGGCTGGTGTCTCCCGAGGCCTCCCTCCTGGGCGTGCAGATGCTGTCTCCTCCCCGTGTCCTCACATGGTCGCCCTTTGCACGTGTCTGTGTCCTGATCTCTTATAAGGACCCTAGTCAGACTGGATTAGGGCCCACCTAGTGACCTCATTTTACCTTCCTTTTTTAAGGACTCTTGTCTCTCCAAATCATCTCATAACTAGGTCCTAGACCTCGAGGTCTTCTCCGTATGAATTTTGGGGAGGACACATTTCAGCCCAGAACACCTTTAGAAGGGAACGTAGGTGAAAATTGCTGTGACTATGATTCCTCAGGGATATGACCTCTAAAACACAAGCAACCAAAGAAAAAAATAAACTGCACTTTGTCAAAATAAAAATTTTTGTGTTTCAAATGATACCAGGAAAGAAAAAGCAACCTACAGAGTGGGAAAATCCTTTGCAAATTAAATTTAATAAAAGTGTAATATCCAGAATACATGAAGAAGTCTTACCACTTAACAGTAAGAAGAAAACTATCCCAATTTAAAAATAGGCAAAGAATTTGAATATTCTTCTAAGATATAGAAAGGTCTTAAAAAGCACATGAAAAGATGTGCAACATAATTTGTCTTTGTAGAAATGCAAATCAAAACCACCCTGAGATAATACTTCACACCCACCAGGATATCTATAATCAAAGTACAGGACGGTGACAGGTGCTGGGAGGGACCTGGAGAAGTTGCAGCCTCGTGCACTGCGGGGGGCGCGGGGGGGCGGTAAATGGTGTAGCTGCTTTGCAAAGTTCTGCATTTCCTCAGTATGTTAGCAAATTTAAATGTGACCCAGAAATTCCATTCCTGGGCATATGCCCAAGAAACTTGAAAACATATGTCCACACAAGTTACACAAAAATGTTCGTAGCACCATTATTCATAATAGCCAAAAAGTAGAAACGACCCCGACATCCGCCAGCAGCTGAATGCGTAAACGGGGGGTGGTCCGTGTGTACAATGAGCCGCTGCACTGTGTGGATGGACCTTGAAAACATTCTGCTAAGTGAACAGGCCAGGCAGACGAGGTCACACGGTGGGTGGTCCCAGTTATAGGGCGTGTTTAGAACAGGTAACCCCGTGGAGACAAGGCAGTGTGGCCAGGGCCGGGGGCGGCTGGCAGTGGATGTGGGCTTGCTTTCGTNAGTGAACAGGCCAGGCAGACGAGGTCACACGGTGGGTGGTCCCAGTTATAGGGCGTGTTTAGAACAGGTAACTCCGTGGAGACAAGGCAGTGTGGCCAGGGCCGGGGGCGGCTGGCAGTGGATGTGGGCTTGCTTTCGTGGGGTGGTGAAGAGAGGCTGCAGTGCCTGGGGATGGCTGCATGACCTTGAGAATATACCAAAAAAATCACTGAATTGTGTGCTTTTAAAGAAGGGATTTTGTGGTTTATACATGGTATTTCAATTAGAGAAATTAAGACCTTTGCTGGTGTTGGTGTTTTAGAATATGAAAGGTGCTGCATGTAGAGCCCGTTACCATGGAAATCCCGTCCTAAAAATCATTAAACGTGCTGCATCTCCACGGGATTTTAACTGTGTATTTGGCATAATCGACGCAGTGAGACATACTGAGCTATTTCCATCTGACATAAAAACTAAGGGCTGTTCCCCTCACGGAGGGAGAACGGGTGTGTGAAGGCAAGCTGAGTTCTGCGCAGAAGGACATTTCTCTTACCCAAGTGGCCGTCAGTACCGCGGTGAGCTCTGCTGTCACTGTGCGTCGTTTTATCTCCTTGGCAACCAATGTTGGCACATGTAATGACCGACTTCTTTCCCCAAGGTTCCCGACAGGGCTGCCCGTCTCGTGTGCTCCGCGTGTCCCCTCCGCACTGCAATGAGTAACGGGATTGCGCAGGTACCCGCAGACGGGGACATGGGTCTGGCTGAGGCCGCGGTGCTGGCGGGACGGCTCGTGGGGAACAGGACTGCAGGAATGGGGTGGTGCAGAGGACCTGGGCTGCTCATGAGCCTGGCCCAGTGTCCTTGCACCTGCAGCTGTTACCACCGCTGTCCGAGCTGCGTGGTCACAGTGCTGCCACTATGGGCCCGTGGCACTGATGGGCTCCGAGGAAAGCAGCCCAGATTGCTGGCCTGTGCTTGACGGACAAGCATGGAGACTGCGGTGGGGGTTCAGGGGTGAGCACGGTGCCCTGCCCCTGCACCCCCGGCCTCATTGCTCTGATCTTTCTCACACAGGTCGGGGAGACGGTGATGGGAGTGGCTCCCACATGTGTCCTGGGTGGTCTGCTGGCCTGGAGCACCACTGGGCAGGCAAATCCCGTAGCGATCTGGGCCAAGCCATCCCTGATGCCGCTCCCACCAACCGGCCGCTGCAGCCCGGGGATGCTCGGAGGAAGGGCACGTGTCTGGCATCATGGAGGTGAAGCTCCCTGCCAGTCGTTTCCAAATCTGGCTGCAATCAGAGCCACTTGGAGGCCTTAGGAAAAGTCGTCTTCACGGCCTGAACCTCCAGGTCTGCCGTGCTTTGACAGGGTGTGTCAGCTGGATGGTGTGTGGTCCTGCTCTGGCCCGCGGAGGCCGGGAGCTAACAGGCTGGCTTTCTCAAGTCCCTGCCACGTCGGGCAGACATGCTGGGAGAGGAGACCCAGTTTGAGGTGCGTCTGGCCTTGGAGGAGGGAGTCTCTTTGAGGAGAACGGCATTCACTTGGTTTCCTTCAGCTGGAAGATCTCCCCTTCTG
>NC_048232.1:341943-357492 GCF_002007445.2 Ailuropoda melanoleuca | reverse complement strand
GATAGGGACAGAATCCGAGCACGCCCGCCCTCAGTCAGATTGTGTTCGGGTTACGAATTTGGCTTCGGAGTGTTTTTCTTTTGAACTCAAATTCTACAATTCGCATTTCCTGGGCTTGGTTTTCAGCCGTAGGGCTTTGGGGACGGCAGCTGTGTGATCCCCGAGGTCCACCTGTGAGGAGCCGCTGCCTGACGATGGCGTCCGTGTTTGCGTCTGTTTGCCAGCGTTACAGGTAGAAACTGAGGGTTGCGTCTGCTTCCCACCTGTGCAGCTCTAGGCGAGGACGAGCAGATGGTACGTGTGTCGAGGAATGCGGTGTTCTCACGCTGCGTTCTGAGTTGCAGTTCTCGGTCTGTGCCCAGCGCTGCCATCCGTGCAGTCTGCTAACCGGGGGTTTCGTGAGTTGCCTGCTGTCCTGCGGATGAGATTTGCAGAGCAGAATTTGAATCCAGTGGCCAGTTGTGACTGTAGCGTGTAGGCGAGGCCTCCGGTGGGGGAGCCCTGGGAGCCGGCGTGGGGCAAGAGCGGCCTGGGGTCTCAGCTGAGCGTGGAGGTGCTTTTAGGGAAATGCCAGGGGACGGGGAGTCATCGGGAACAGGGGCCCCGCAAGGGGCTGGCAGGGGTGAGAAAGGGCTGCGGCTTTGCTCTTCTCTGAGTGCAGTAGCCTGGGAGCCGGAGCGCTCTCACAGACGGCCGAATGCGGGCATCGTTTCAGAAGGTGGCCTCCCAGGCCAGGTGACCCCGAGATCACGGGACCAGAAGGCTCACAGACTAGCCTCCACGTGCGAGTCATGCAGCTTATTAATTCAGCAGGGAACGGGCATCAGGAATGCGAGGGCGGAGGNCACGTGCGAGTCATGCAGCTTATTAATTCAGCAGGGAACGGGCATCAGGAATGCGAGGGCGGAGGTGGGCTGAGATCACGCACTCAGCGAAGGGAGCCGTCGGGTGGGGGACCTCTGTGCTTGCGCCCCGGGGGGGGATGTCGGTTTTTGTCCTCTGTGTCTAACAGCTCGCCGGGAACAGCCACCGCGGTCGCGTGCCCACCAGCCTAACGGTGTCTCTTGGGCAGAGAACAGGTGGGCCCAGATAGAGGGTTGTCCGTGATGGTGGCCCGGGGGAGGTCTCTTTCTGGCTTTACCTGAAACACCCTTAAAGATTTTGCCTGGGTTTGACAAACCTCAGGCCTATCATCTTTCATAATAGAACCAACAGTTTTCAGAGCTTTATTCATCTTACAAGATGCAAGAAATGGAGACTATACGTTATAGATTACATTTTATTTGAAAAAATTGTAATTATTTTATTGTAAAACTTAGACGGCTGAAAAGCTACTCTTTTCACCATTTCTAAGTGTCCTGTTCAGTGGCATTAAGCACATTCACATCGTGGGGCTGCCGTGCCCACTGTCAGACTCCAGAACTTCCCCCTCTTCCCACACGGAAGCCACCCCATTAATCGCCGTGGCCCCCAGCTCCAACCAGACTGCTGACGAGGCTCTTCAGAACGAGGCGGTGGTTAGGGGGATCTGGGAAGGCGGGCTGTAGGTTTCAGAAGTATTTCAGGTTTTTGTCTGTCTGTGTAGAAGGTGGTCACGTGGTGGTGAGTCCGTGGGGGCCTCGGGGCTGGTTTTCCTGGTGTGAACTTGGCGCCTGTCCTCCATCCCGTGTCCGAGACCCTCACATGGGGCAGACACCGCTGTTGTGGGAATCCCGAACGTGCTCTCTTCGTGAGTTTCTCCTCCTCGTGTGCGAGGCTTGTGATGAACTTGTAGCCTTGAAAGGAGACCGCGAATCTGAATATTGATCGGTTGGTTTGAAAACCTCGCATCATTTCAGCGACTCCCCACCTGTCCGCTTAGCATGAAGCGAGTGGTTTGCTCCCGTTTGCCTCGTGTTGTCCTCAGTGTCGCGGTGGCTGACGGTCTGCCCCACAGTTACTCCCGAAACCCCGAGGATGGAGAGGAAACACAGGCCAGGAGCTCTTCTGAGCATCTGGCTTTTTCTCAAGTGTCTGTTGTGGTGTCAAGCACTTGGTATGCGTGGTTTTTGTGATCGGTTTTACCCTCTGGTTAGCTTTAAAATCACATATTTCTGCATTTTGCAAGTCTGCTTTACCCTCTTAACCTGTAATATTGCTGGTTCTCCAAACTATTGGCGATTTTTCAAAAAACCAAACAGCTCTCTCAGAGTGCGAACGTGATTTCTGTAAGAATTTTAGTTTTAAAAATCGAGGTGTAAACTTACGGTGATGATCAGTTCAGTAATTGGACAAAACTACATTCTTTAGATTATGTTTTGGGTGAAAGTAAACACAGAACACTTATGGGAAATGTAAGCACATATCAAGTCTCTGGACCAGGACGGACTCTTCCAAATGAAGAGCTGGAAAGTAATTTGTTAGAAGATTTGAACTGGTGTCACGTTTTCCTTTTTACAAGCTCCTTGTCTTCCCTGGGTTTTGTTTGGGGGAATAAAACTGTATAAAATCTGAAAACGACCCAATGCAGTGAATATGGGGTTAATACTATGTGGACGTTTTGTCCCAGCTGGTAAGAAATGCTGGGGGGACTCCAACGGTGTCACGAGCAAACCCTTCACAGCCGAGGTCACACGGAAGATCGGCAAACACAGAAAGTTTTGTCCTAATTTACATCTGTGTGGTTACTAATAACAGCAATATTTTTGCCCCTCTAATTGGCCTATTTTTCCAAAATCACATTACACCAGGCTTATATTGATACAGTTGGTAGACTTATTAGTAGGCACAATTCTTTTTTTGTAAAAAAGTTTTTAACTCTCAGCCAGAGCCGTGTAGTGCTTGTGCCCCTCCCTGGGCGTTCTGAGGTTTTTGGATGGAGCTGCTTAGATGAGGTCGAGTAGTGAAAGCAAACAGGGCGAGTGTCTCCAGCCTGGATCTGAGCACCGCCCGCAGTCCCTACTTCTTCATGTTTCCTGGCTTTCAAAGTCTGTAATAATCACCCCCTTCTCCTGGTCGTGGAGGGGCCGAGCTGTCAAAGACTCAGCACCCTGGTGCTTGTGGAGACCCCAGGGACCTTCATCGCGGGAGGCCTGCCCTGGTCATGGGAGCCTCGGGCTGCAGGACCGGCTCACTGGGCCTATGTCTGGGGCTCCCAACTCCCTGGCTAGCTTTGTCCTGGTCCAGGGAGAAACAAGGGTATGGTTGAGTGGGGATGGCACCCGTGCCGTCGGACACCCTGAGTAGCTGTGGGCACAGGCCACGAGGGAGAGAAGGTGCCTGGGGTCCATGCCTGTGCCACAGTGCGTGCTTCTAACGACGGGAATTCAGACGCAGCTTTACAGGGTGCTTCGTGCCGGGGTGTGCACCTCCGAGAATTTATATGGAAAGACTCCAGAGCAGACCCCATGGCAGGCCCAGCATGGCCCGTGTCTTCTCCCTTTTCCTCTTGTGTGGCCTTATGTGGCTGTGATTGGGGTTTTCGGTCTCCTCATCGGCCCCCACCCTGTGGAAGGCCCTCCTCTTCAACGGTGGGTTCCTGGTGGGTGTTTAGTGAGACACAGCTTTGAGACCTAGGGACTGAAATGTTTGGTTCATTTCCCATTATTGCAAATGATTGGCCTCCTAATGGCGTGTGTAACTCATTTTGGGAAAAACAAAGACTGAAAAATTGCCATGTTAACTAATGATTTTTAAGTGGGGACTTTGAAATACTTGAAAATTGAAACTAGGACCATGGCAACTCAAGGGAAAGAATGGCTTCAGATCTTTACCTGCCCTCCCCACATCGCACACCTTCTCTTCCCTCTTCACGTGGAAGCTGCATGCTGGCAGGAAGGCTGAATCAGCAAGAAGTGAGTCACAGATGAGACACCCCAAAATAACCCATGGCCGTCCCTGCCTCCAGAGCTCGCCAGACCAGAAAGAATTCACGGTCCCCTCAACCATTTCGGGTCCTAGCCCACGTCCTGCTCTCTGTGAATGGGCACATCAGTGGTAAATCTAGGCTGGAACTTGGTCTCCGAAAGAGAAGGGTGCAGTTTCCTTCTGTTAGGTCATGACCCAAAACCCCTGAAGGAGTGAGATGCCGTCTACCAGCATAACACTCATGTTCTGTTTTTGAGGTTTTCGAAGTAAAGGAAATAAACTTCTCTTTACGTAATAGACTCTGGGTCTGGGCTCTGTGTCTGTAAGGGGCTGGTCCGGCCAGAGGGAAGAAGGGAGGGTAGGACATGCCCGTCCCTTAGGGGGACAGTGTCAGAGCTGAGCCGGCCCATCTCAGGCCCCCGAGCACCAGGGCCACCTGATTGTGTGTGAGCGACGTGCCCAGGTCACGTTTAGGTCTGGGGGTAGCCAGCGGCGTCTTCTGCGGTATGTCAGTATGACGGGTCCACACTTCCCTCATCATGGAGCACCAAAGAAGTGAGTTTGGGCTCCGTGATGTGTTAACTATTAGAAAGGGTTTTTATTTTACAAGTAAATTTTACCCCCCTGCGTGAGGCTCGAACTCACAACCCCAACCAAGAGTTGCAAGGTCTACCTACTGAGTCAGCCCGACGCCCCAAGAAAGGATTTTCACAACGCTCTTAGTACTTCGAGCCCTTCCCGAAAACGACATTTTGTAATCCCGATGCTTCTGTCTTTGTGCCTGTGCTGAACGCGTCAGTCCTGTGCACAGTATCTGAGAAGGCTGGCCAGTGATGGGAAGAGGAAACTATTTTGAAGCACTCGAACCCTTTGTTTAAGCCCCGGGGCCACGTTTGGTGGCCATGTGCGTATGGAGTCCTCCCTACCCTGTGGAAATCGGTGCCCCTCGGAGACGGTGCTCAAAGGGGACAGGCTGGTAGCCTGGCTTAACGATAAATATTAGCAGCTGGCTGCTGGGGATAGTAGATCGTTCCTGACTCTTGCTGATGAGGTTTTGAACATCAGCACCTCACTACCTTTCTTCCTTCACCACCTTTCTTCAGCTGTCACGGGGTTTTCCTGCATTTCCCGTTAGAAGTTATGGAGAGAGAAGGGCAGTTCTGGTCCTTGCTCTGGTGTCAACATCAAACCAACGTAGCCAAGAATCAGGAAGGTCTCTGTCGCTCTAAGAGTGGGGTGAGGTCCACGTGGCCAAGTGCGTGTGGTCAAACTCAGGGGTCTGGAGTTTAAGAAACATCGCTTCTAGATGGACCAAGACAGAGCTTCTAAGTGGAAAAACACTTGGATCTGGAGTTTAAGAAACATCGCTTCTAGATGGACCAAGACAGAGCTTCTAAGTGGAAAAACACTTGGATTTGGTTGCCTCACCCAAGATGAGTGTCTTGACTCGTTTGCCAGTAAGAAGCACAGTGGCAGGTCACCCCTCGGGAACGAACTTGGCAGATGAAGCCACCATTCTCCCGTGGGGCAAGTTGTTTGGACCCCTGCGCTGAGAGGCCGGTGGCAGGCACAGGCTGTGCAGAGGAGGCCTGGGATGAACGGAGCGGGGACCCAGGAGCGGCTGCTGGGACTTTCCTGGACCGGCATCTGTGGAGAAATCAGGCTCAGGGTTAGGACTACCTGTCGGGGTTCGTGGGCTGGCCCGTGGATGGCAGTGTGCTGAATCTCTTGCTTGTGGAGGAGGATGCATGAGGTAGCCTCAAGCTTCCTCTGGTTCAGAAAGTGCATTTGGTCGTTTAGAGCGAGAATTACTGGTCACACTCAGAGGCAGCTGCCTCTGTCCAGATCACAGGCTCGGGGCTGGTCTCTGGGAATCTCAGGGAGCCCTGTATTCACCCAGTGTGTCCGTAAGAGAAGTCCCAGAACTACAAGGACTTACGGCCTGTTGGTTAATTTCCGTCCCAGAATTTGGCACGCATGGAGGATGGCCGGGAGCCCACACTCTGGGTGACCCTCCATGGTCATCAGGAACCGTTGCGTGGCTGGGCGCCCCGCTCTGCCGTCCAGACGTTCGGAGCCTTCTGTGCCTCCAGAGTTTTACAGGCCTGGTGATGCTCACAGAAGACACAGTACCTGGGTACATCCCGAAATGCACCCCCAAAGTGCACGTCAGGCTGAGAATTCCCTGCACATGGCTGTGCCTTCCTCCGGTGTGCACCCGCCCGGTGGAACAGCCTCCCAGGCTCTATGCACCAGGCTCACCAGCAGCGTGAGCTCCGGGCAAGCTCGGGAAGCCCTGCCTGTCATGTGGAGTCCAGCTCCCACGAGACCCTGTTTCTCTGCAGCCAGACTAACAGCCATCCAGTCCTTGTCTTCTCTGTTACCACTTTGGTAACCACGTGGTTTGAACTCCCCGTGAGGCCCCGCCTCTTCCAACCTGCAAGCACGCTGCTCAGCCTCATACAAACACTTGCCCCGCGATCTTTCCCTTTGGCCTCAGGTTCTGATTAGAAGAGCAATTATGAAATGGGTGATTCTTCTGCAAATAAAGGCGGAACCTAACCCGTCGGGGTGTTTGTCCCAAGTCCAGAAAGCCATTTTCAATCAAGCACCTATCCAGTAACCAAGGCACCTGATAAGTCCTTCTCACTCTCCACTTGGAAGCTGAGAGATGCTTACGGATCTTACAGCCAATGTGTACACCGATCTTGGGGATAACACGGATAGGTGTGAGCCGCTTGGTCCCGTCGAGCCCTCACACGTCGTGTTCCGTGCACGTGGCTCTGGGCTCTTCTGTGGGAAGCTCGTTCCAGCATCTCTTCTGTGGAAGTTACTTCCAGCAAACCTTTCTGAGAGTGGAAAGAGGCGAATGAAGTGAAGATCTTCTAATTTTTAAATTTATTGCCCCCAGAAGTCACCCCAGAAGTACCAAGGTCATTAGTTTTTAAAAAAGCATTGGTAAGAGTGAAGGTGGGAGGTTTCTGGATGATTCTAGCCCATTGGCACTACGTGCTGACGAATGAGCTGGGAACCTGGGTCAGGAGGGTCACGAGGACGGCCCATCTCTTCAGGAACTCTCAGTCAGGAGACTCACTGGACGCACGAAGATAAATGGCCACAGGCGGTCATCCTTGCCAGGACACCGAGGTCACTAGGACTTGAGATAGGAATTGGGGAAAGTTCACGAAGGTGTCAGAATTCAGGCCAAATGGGGATCATTGGAGGCTACCCAAGACCCAGAGGCCTGGGACTAGGGTGAGGGGGACCCAGGGAGGCGGCCCAGGGGGCACGAGTTTGCCGAGCACCTGCTCTGTCGCGGTGGTGGATTTCATTGTCCTTAATCCCTGCCAAAGCCCGCTTTGCCCCCCCCCACCTGCTGAGGTGTGTAGGTTTCCTGTGTGCACAGTTTGAGCACGATTCAGATTAAGTTACGGCTCCAAACCGCCCAGCTGGGGAAGGGTTGGGGCCGGGACTGAGGACGCCCCTCCCTCATCGAGACGTCACTGGGTGATGAGGGGACCGGTGTGGGATGAGTCCCCACGTTCGAGCCAGGGACTCCCCTGCGGAAAATGGGGCTCCAGCAGACTGGAAGAACGAAGAGTAACTCTCCATTTGCTTTTTGGGTGTAGATTCTGGTGTTTGGTTGTAACCCACAAGTGAAATGCCTTTTGGAAGTTCTGAGTCAAAATAGATAAAGCCACAAGTGCCGACAGGTTCTTAAATGTAGAGAGAATGTACGTTTGTTGTGGTCTATGGGGGAAATTTTTGTCTCTAAAAATGTTGTAAAACTAGTTTTGTTAAAATGGGAGAAACTGTGCAACTGTGGGTTCTTAGTGGCATGGGCCCAGGCACGTGGTGGGGGGACCAGGGACCACAGTCTGGGCCCCAGGTGGGCGGGCGCAGTTGTAGGGAAGGGGATATGTGTCAGCAGCTGTCAGAACTTCCCAGACAGAAGCGAGGCTGCTGGGGCTGCTGGGGCTGCTGCTGGGGCTGCTGGCTCACCCCGTCCTGTGAGGGNTGGGGCTGCTGGGGCTGCTGCTGGGGCTGCTGGCTCACCTCGTCCTGTGAGGGTGTGTTGTGCGTGTCCTGTGTTTTCTCTGCATTTGGCCACGGAAGCCCGGGTCACTGCTCTTTCAGGCAGACTCCCTCGCAGACTTACATGAGCTCTGTGTCTGCCCTGCCGTTCTGTTGGTGAGCGCGACACGCCTGAGACGCCCGGTCCGGGGTACGAAGGCGAGTCAGGTGCCCACTGTTCACAGAGAGGGGGTCTGGGGCAGGGTGTGCTCCCCCACTACCCTACTGGGGTTGGACTATGGACCGGAAATGCAGATTCCTGGGCCCGCCCCACTGGATCAGAATTGGGGTTCATTCAGCCCCGGTGTGAGAACCGCCGAGCCAGACAGGTCGCGGCCGCCCTGGAGTCTGGATTCCTAGACCGAACGCCTGACTCCAGGTCACGGGGAGATTGAATGTGCCAGCAGCCCCCCTGATGCTCAGTGTTGGCTCTGTTTTCCTGGCTTTTTACTGGCTGTGTCCTGCTGTCTCGACCTCTCAGGTGTCTCCGTTTCCAGGCTCCAGAAGCTTCCAGAAGCTCCCAGAAACTCCTGAGCCTTTGCAGACTCCCCTTCTTTAAGTCAGGGACGTTTCCTCTGGCGTCCGCGCTCTGTATGGGAAGTGACGTGTTGCTCTTCCTGTTCTGTCGGTGCCTGGTTTCTCGGCGGGACCGTTCTCCACGCTGTCCGTCAGACCGCACCTCTCTCTGTTGTAGGTTCATCTGCCTTGTAGTCCCGAGGCGTCTGTCCCCACTTATAGAAATTCCATCAAAAATGGCATTCTGAATAGCTTGTGACACCCAGCTGCTTGTGACCTGGACACTGCCTATCCCAATCAAATTCTATTCCGGTTTGAGTATTTAAGAGCTTTAGAAATTCTGGGGGCGCCTGGGTGGCACAGCGGTTAAGCGTCTGCCTTCGGCTCAGGGCGTGATCCCAGCGTTATGGTATCGAGCCCCACATCAGGCTCCTCCGCTATGAGCCTGCTTCTTCCTCTCCCACTCCCCTGCTGTGTTCCCTCTCTCACTGGCTGTCTCTATCTCTGTCAAATAAATAAATAAAATCTTTAAAAAAAAAAAGCTTTAGAAATTCTGAAAATATGACAGGAAAATGACCAAACAGGTGTTTTAAATGTGATATAAAACGATTAGTCGCTGAGTTCTTAGACTGGGTTTTAGGATGTGCTGTCCCGGGGTCTCGGGTGTTCCACCCAAGTCGAGGTACGTGGGATTCTTTAAACAGTGTCGTGCGGAGTGATCTTGTTCGGCATATCCTGGATTCGGTCTCGATCTTCTGACCTTGGAGACGTGGTCGTGTCTTGAGCTTTGCGTCCTCATCGTCCGGGTTGTAGGCATGCCTCCTTCCTCCGAGTACGAGGAGGAAGACAGTACTGTGCTGGAAAACACGGACGGTCCTTCAAGCGGTTTTCCCTAATCAGTGCTTCTGTTTTAAAAACTACGCGCACTAGTGTGTGACCGAATTAGCCGTTATTGATGTTGGCTGTCACGTTAGCAGCTTCTAGACTTCTAAGTAAATGTGATCATTGCAGACGGAAGTCAGGGGAGGAGTCACACATCCCCAGTTTTCAGGGTAAAATGCTGACACTTCAGGGAACGCTGTTTTGTTGCTCCCCCTTCACATTTTCATCTCCACACGGAGCGGGAGGCCAGGAGCCTTCCGCAGAGATGCTTGATCTGTGGGATTTCTGTGGCCGCCAGATCTGAGGCTGTTTCTGTTTGGGCCTTGTTTTCTGTCATGTTGTTTTAGCGTTTCTTCTAGTCAGATACGTGTCTGCGCTGCTGTGATTTCCTCCGTGGCCACGCGGACAGCTGAGACTTTCCTGTGGTTTTGTGTTGTGCAGCACCTCCTGACCCTGGAAGCGGCATCTCGCTCGCTTGCCGCCACATTCTCTGTCTTACACATTTCAGGTTTCGGACACAAGTCTGTCCAGTCACTTCTGGTAGCGGTCGGTTGCCCAGAATAGCCCGAGGTCGCCCCAGGCCGTCTGTGGTCTGTCGGTCCAGCGTCCTTTGGCTGGGAGCTGCTCCTTGAAGAGCCTCAGCATGGAAACTCAGGCCTGGGGCCAGGGGCTCCCTGCAGGGCAGTGTCTACAATACCCTGCAGTCCCAGCTTGTGAGAACCAGGAGAGGCAGGCCCAGCCCTGACCACGTGGTCGGTGTCTGTCCTTGAGCTGCTGCGGGATCCCGTGGTCCCACCCCTCCGTTCCTGAAAGTGTTAGGCTTCCCTGAGCTGGGGAGTCTGAGGTCTGGGCTAAGAAGCCCTGGTGTGTGCTCCCAGGCCTTAACACAAGGTGAGAACAAACCCGACAACCATGCGAATAATTCAGAGCAGTGTGGATTCCTCATTCAAAGCACTGCCTTTTCGTTTCTCAGTTCAAAACCCCTGATGATGACAGGCGTTCGCCCTCCGTCAGGGCGGCACACACTGCCCTGCACCTGCAACATCCCGTGTAGTATCTCGATCCACGGTTGCTGGGGCTTAACGCTCGAGTGACGTCTAACCCCGCTGAGTTTAACGCTTCTCCCGTAAGACGTGACCACACAGCGACCACACGTAGTCTGCCGGGCACGCTCTGCCAATGTGGATTAAAGGTCGTGTATGTTATGCAAATGCAGGCAACGCGCCTACAAACCGCGGGAGGACACTCAGCGCTTGTAGTCTGTTGCCCTTTAGATCACCTACGTTATCTGGAAAGGCAAATTTTTAAGAAACTGAAGATTGTGATTTTCCATTTTTTTTACTTATTTGCCCTAAAACAAAAGTTCAGTAGTTAGTAGTGGCAGCAGAACAGAAGGGTCACGGGGTTTGGGGTGTTGCATGCCCCGGCTCAGAGCACAGAGAGGGGTCGCGGGATGCATGGGGCCCAGCAGCGAGCAGATGGGGCCACATGTATCCACGGGCTCCCGTTAGGCTGTCGCGTTCCCACAGTCTCTGGAGAGAAGTGGTCTCTTCCCACGGAGGACACAAGCTGTTTCAAGTGGGCTACGCAGTCTGTGTGAGTCCTTAGAACGCCTGTGGATGTGGAAACACTATTTTTGTAAAACATTTAAACTTGGTGTCTAATTTCTCTCCCCTGTGTTAGATCCCTAATAGTGGCCAGCACGTGGACACGGGTCTTAAATACGACGCATACGACGGTTTTCTGAAGCTCTGTACTGTTGCTTAAAAACCACTCGGTGCTCAGTTTCACTTCTGATGACTTTGTCAAGATATCTCTGTTGTACATTTCGCGGTGGAGTTCCCAGTTTCACCCTAATAGTGCCGCTCCTTGTCTTGGAGCTTGGTTCCTGGAAGGCCCTGTATGAAACTGCCCGGGATCTTAGCTTACTGAGTTTACCAATCTTTGCTCAAAATCTCCATCTACTGAAGTTTCATAGTCTTCTCAGTCTTGTTGCATGACCTACCATTTTAGTGCTATTCACATCTTCTCAGGGTGTGGAGTCTGTGGGTGTGGTTAGGATGCCCTTGGTCGTTCATGACTGTGTTTTGGGGAGAAGCATCATTTTTCTCAGAGTTGAGCTTCACACTTTGTGACCTTCCAAGACTGGCGCAAGGCTCTTTTTGGGGGGAAAGCAACCATTGAAGGTACGTGGTCGCCGTCCGTGTGTGGGGGTTCAAGGTCCCTCTCCTTGGTGGTGGAGTCTACCCGCCTCTGACGTGGCTAGGAGCAGCAGCAGGGCTCGGTCTGTGTCTCTCGTGGACATCACCTGTTTTAGCTGCTCACGGAGAAAGAACGTGGAAGGCAGCAAGCGGCCGCGTCTGTCCCTGACGCGATGGCACACCGCCGAGTACTAGGGAGGGTCTGAGCCCGACCCCCCACGGCTCTCTGGTGAAGGCGGTATTTTGGGCCCCAGGACGGCCATGACCCCGCACTGTCTAAATGGAACCTCTTCTGACAGCTGTGGTGTGGGCAGTGCCCACTCTGTGCGTCTCACTGCGGGAACGGGTGGCATGTGTGCTCTAGTGCTGTAGCCGCTGCCTAGGGCCCCGTGGCAGCATCCGTGGGCTCGCCAGCCTGGGAAGTTCTGGAGTCACTCGGGTTTGGGGTGTGACGTTGTGTAGCGCTGTATGCCGTCACCGCCCTGTCGGTGCCTCCCCGTGGCTGCAGACCACTGATGGAGTGCCAGAAGGCCCGGAAGTGCCCCCAGGGCCCCAGGGCAGGCTGGGGGACTGAGCACCCACTGCCAGAGGGTCAGCCCTGACCCTGCGCCCCAAGAACGGCCAGTGCCTGGGCCCGTGACCGTGGCCAGAGCTGGATCGGAAGCACCTGTGCTGGAGGCTGAGTGGATAATGAAGAAAAGTCTGCATTCTGTCAGCAAAGTGGCAAAGAGGTGGGGACGGGATGTGACCTGGAGAGTCCACGTGAGTGCCATGTGCAGAGCTTGGGCTGCGGGTCACCGTGGGCGTTCCCATAAAGTGATATTGAGGCCGGCAGTCTTTGGACACACGTGGAGTCCGTTGATCCAGAGTGACCTCCTTTCTTTTCACAGTAACACGGGCTTGTTTAAAGGCTGACGGGGTGAGCAGCGGTTGCTCAGAAGCCTTGTTGTCAGGCGGTGGGGGAGCATTCGGGAGTTTTCATCAGACCAGCCCTGGAGCCTCGCTGGGAAAGGGGCAGCCGTCCCCGTTGGTGGCACCGTGAAGTCTGTCCCGTGTGTTGGTTCCTAACTTGCGGTGGTTTTCCGTCAGACTCAGCCCTCGAGGGACGAGGTGTGTCTGGACAGAAGCAGGAAGCACCGTGGTGGGTGCTGGTGTGCCCACGGGTCAGAGCGCGGGGCTTCGGGTCCCATGGAAGGTCCTGTCTGGGTACGCCCCACGGCTGGGTCTCGTGACAGCCTTCGCTGACTCTGAGATCTTGCCGGGTGGGGCAGGGAGCTCGGAGCGGAGGGCAGCAGGGGCTGCTGTTGGTCCTTAGTGAGGGTCCCACGCTGTGCAGGGGCTGCAGCCTGAATCAAGGTCCTGCCTGGTTACGAGGGGGCCCTGATTGGGAGCCGGGGTGTCTCTGGAGCTGGAGGAAGGGCAGATGTTAGTGTGTTCCTCCACACGTGGAATTCCCTCGACGCCCCACCCCCAGCCCTGCTTCTGGAAGTTTTCCCAGCGGAGAGCATGGCGTCATGATATCTGTGTTTGGTGCAGCTGTGCTGCCAGCTGCCAGGTTTCCTTTGGCACCTGAGTGTAGGCGGGGCTCCCTCGCTGTTGGACGCATCCGGCAGGTGTCTACTCACCGATAGTAGAGTGACCTTTCATGTGACACAAGCCTGAGATGAGGTCAGTGTAAGGTAGGTGTGTTGGTCCGCTGTCCGCGAAAAGAAGGCTGTCTCTGCTAGGGACAGAGCTGTCTGCGGTATTGATCTGCGTTCCGACTCTGATGGAAAATGATGAATGGCTTTCAGTATAATCTTTTTTAAAAAATTTATTTAAAAGGTGTCCCCATTTTGCTTTGTCTCATGGTTTTTTTTCCTCCTCGTGGTCTGAGTATAATGAGAAATCGTCATCACCAAGGAAGTGTGTATTGAGCCCCTGTGACTTGGCTGCTAAGGTTTAAGTGGGAGTTTCTTGGCCTCAGGAACTCCGAACATGGGGGCACGTGGAGGAGGGCTTGGAGGGGTGTGCGTGGAGGGGCGTGTGGAGGGGCACGTGGAGCAGGGGCACACAGGGCTGTGGCAGGAAGGGTGCTTCATGGAGAAAACATTTGATGGATCCTAAGGCTCTTCTCCATCCTCCTTTTGTGTTTCCATTTAACATCCCGAAATGGTGATACATCTTATAACTGGTATTGCAGCTTAATTGGCACGTTTCGGTCTTGGCGGTAGGTGGGTTAACAGTGCATTTGCCTTGGTGGTAGGTGAGTAGGTTAAGGGTGAGATTACACTCGGTGCAGGCAGTAGACCCCACACAGGGAGGGAGGGGAGTGTGCTAGGCAGAGCGCGGGCTTGCACAGGTCGGGGGCGGTGGCAGAGTCCTGCACTGGGGTGCTCCCGTAATCCATCATTGACAGGTACTGCACTGCCCTGCTGGACCTGAACTTGTGTCTTCTTTTAAAATCCCGGAAGGAAAAAAAATCCTCTGGTAGGGGCGAATTATCGTGGGTGACAGCCATCTCTCAGAAGTGATCTGGACAATGTTGTCAGGTTCGTGACTGCCTGGGACATGGGGGTCCACCCTGTAGTGTAGGATTGCACGTTGGACTGGTTTGGATGGGGACTGCGGGAGCTCAGTGCAGGATTGCTGAGATCCAGGCCTTGGCAGGACAGACTCGATGCCACGTCACCCTGTGGTGCCCTCAGGAGTCCCTGCGTCAGTCTGTGGATGTCATGTCGTCCTCTCAACTCCTGAAACGCGGGACTTAGGATGTGGTCCCAGATCCCATGCAGGCTGTGAAGACACCATTTGCCTGCTGATTTGGTGCTTGCTTCTTGGGGTTATTTCTAGGTCAAGGTGGTGTCTGTGGGCCAATGGGTATACTTGCTCTTGGCAGAACATGATTGGGTTGGCCCATGTTCCCCGTGTTGTCTTGGTTCCCAGGAAAGCCCCCCTTCTGCTGCTTGTGACTGTCTTGTATTGAGATCCTGAGTTGATGTGGTTTGTATTAACCTGAAATCTGAATTTGCCTCTTTTTTAGAGTAAATACATTGGTACATATGTTGTGTTGCTGTTGAACCAGAAAACAGGGAGTTACATGCCGGGTGGGCAGCACAACCAACACCCAGCTCTTGGTGGGGATAGCTGGGCTCCCCTTCCATGGGTATGGGTGAGCCTCCCCACCTCCATGGGCGCGGGTGAGGCCAGCAGCCTCCCACCACCCCACACTGTGCTCTTCGAGGGGGGTGCACTTTACACCTGAGCATGAGGGGCAGTTAGCTTGGAGTGTAAGCTGATGTCAAGAGAGGACAAGGGACAGCTACAGAGTGACTTTAGCTAGCACTTTACATGGTCTGATGTTTGAAATTCACCCATGTGCTGAGTTGTTGATAAAATACAGAATAAATGATGTGTCCTCACTGATTCCCAAGGCAAGTCTCCAAGCGAGTTATTGAACCTGGAAGACTTTCTTTAGCCTCGTTGTGTGTGGGCAAGTCCTGACCTGCTGGGGACGACACAAACCCACCTTCCCCTCCACCTGCTCCGCCTCCTGCTGACCCGTAGCAGCCAGGTCCCAGACAGTAGGTGGGCAGACCAGATGCCAGCGGGGCTTTACAAAGACCACCCAGGGTCCAGTCCATTGGGAGCAGAAGCTATTCCACCCAAAGGTTCTCCCTGCCCCCAAATCAAAGGATCTAGTTTTGAGCATAAGCATGGTCTAAGGTCATAGCCGTACAGCTGAAAGCAACCTGTGAACCTGTTAGTTTTCTGTTAGTCCGGTGTGAGCCTGCACAGAGGGGAACAGACCTTTATCTGTGGCCCTGAAATCAGATGTGAAACTATTGCGTGTGACCCCTGGGGAGGTGCGTACAGTTTTTTGAGGGCTAAGTTCTTATTTTTAGATATTCCAACCTCCTTTAGAAAAAACTGCCATCACTTACCAAAAATCAGCCTGCATATGAAAATCAGTTTTGGGGTAGAGAGGCACGTACTTTAGCTGAGCAAATACTAACTGCATATGTTAAAAATAACAGCCCAAAATTACTCT